>NC_060189.1:2493651-2608651 GCF_021184085.1 Oncorhynchus gorbuscha
ACTACAGTAGTGAGTCATTTAACAGACTCTCTGATCCAGAGCCACTACAGTAGTGAGTCATTTAACAGACTCTCTGATCCAGAGCCACTACAGTAGTGAGTCATTTAACAGACTCTCTGATCCAGAGCCACTACAGTAGTGAGTCATTTAACAGACTCTCTGATCCAGAGCCACTACAGTAGTGAGTCATTTAAAGTTCAACTCACCTTCGAACAGACAAAGTCCACTAGCGTAGCTTCCTCCTCTCCGATGTACTCTATAATCTTCTTGTTGATCCAGGGTCTGATGCGTCGGTCCATCAGAGTCTGAGGAGAAGAACAAAAAGGTGGCAGATTTGGTGTTTTAAAAGAGACACAGGAACGACAGTCCCAACTCCGACAACTTTTTTTATTTTTTATTTTACCCCCTTTATAAAACTTACACGCCCAAATTCCTACCGGTGCGATTAAACGGTTAGCCACGGCGCCTCGGAAATGTAAAAGGAAGTGAGAACACCTCCAACAAGATTCCCCGGGACAAGATGAAAAAAAAATATATATTTATGGCTCATTCCGGCTGCCACCGAACTCTAATTTACAAAACGAAAGACTTTATTCCAGACCTCGGGACAACTAAGTATAAATCCCCTCCTACAAAGCATAGCTAAGAGAGATTATAACACTACATTCAGGTTCTACTTCTCTATCGAACACTTTGGGTGGAGTCTCCTCCTCCTCCTCCTGCCCCTCCCCCTCCTCCCCCTGCCCCTCCTCCTGCCCCTCCTCCTCCTGCCCCTCCTCCCCTCCCCCTCCTCCCCCTGCACCTCCTCCTCCTCCTCGGCATGAAACTAAAGTGATACGGACAACAAACTGTTCCTTCTCTGTCCCTTACACCTCGACCCCGCCCCTTAATTAAACGTGACCTGACCTCGACCCCGCCCCTTAATTAAACGTGACCTGACCTCGACCCCGCCCCTTAATTAAACGTGACCTGACCTCGACCCCGCCCCTTAATTAAACGTGACCTGACCTCGACCCCGCCCCTTAATTAAACGTGACCTGACCTCGACCCCGCCCCTTAATTAAACGTGACCTGACCTCGACCCCGCCCCTTAATTAAACGTGACCTGACCTCGACCCCGCCCCTTAATTAAACGTGACCTGACCTCGACCCCGCCCCTTAATTAAACGTGACCTGACCTCAACCCCGCCCCTTAATTAAACGTGACCTGACCTCGACCCTCTTCATCACTAATACATGACTCTCCCCCCTTATCAATACCTGCCACATGTGCTCGTCCTCTCTAACACTCAGTACATCCCAAACTTTATATCACACACTATATTACCTTCCTCCTACAGGTACCCCATTAACCTCTGGTGTACACACTATATACCTTCCTCCTACAGGTACCCCATTAACCTCTGGTGTACACACTATATACCTTCCTCCTACAGGTACCCCATTAACCTCTGGTGTACACACTATATACCTTCCTCCTACAGGTAACCCATTAACCACTGGTGTACACACTATATACCTTCCTCCTACAGGTACCCCATTAACCTCTGGTGTACACACTATATACCTTCCTCCTACAGATACCCCATTAACCTCTGGTGTACACACTATATACCTTCCTCCTACAGGTACCCCATTAACCTCTGGTGTACACACTATATACCTTCCTCCTACAGGTACCCCATTAACCTCTGGTGTACACACTATATACCTTCCTCCTACAGGTACCCCATTAACCTCTGGTGTACACACTATATACCTTCCTCCTACAGGTACCCCATTAACCTCTGGTGTACACACTATATACCTTCCTCCTACAGGTACCCCATTAACCTCTGGTGTACACACTATATACCTTCCTCCTACAGATACCCCATTAACCTCTGGTGTACACACTATATACCTTCCTCCTACAGGTACCCCATTAACCTCTGGTGTACACACTATATACCTTCCTCCTACAGGTACCCCATTAACCTCTGGTGTACACACTATATACCTTCCTCCTACAGGTACCCCATTAACCTCTGGTGTACACACTATATACCTTCCTCCTACAGGTACCCCATTAACCTCTGGTGTACACACTATATACCTTCCTCCTACAGGTACCCCATTAACCTCTGGTGTACACACTCTAAACCATAGCACTCAATGATTCAATAGAATACCCAATAATTCACCCTATTTCAAGTGTAGGAGTTAGAATCCATCACTCTATATTTAGAGAAGAGAGCTCTAGCCTGGATACCAGTCTGTTTGTGCTATCATCTATTGGGAGTTTAAATGAAAAACAGATCAGGGACCAGGCTAGAAGAGCTCATCCTTAATGAGTCCACATGTAAATCTCAGTAATCTATCCATAAGACCAGGTCCTATAGTCTCTCCACAACCCCTCCTCCTCCTTACCGAGTCCACAGCAGTCTGTAAATCTCAGTAATCTATCCATAAGACCAGGTCCTATAGTCTCTCCACAACCCCTCCTCCTCCTCCTTACCGAGTCCACAGCAGTCCAGTCCAGAGGGTAGTTGAACAGATCCGGTCTGGCCGTAGGGATCTTCTCAATGAGACTCCTGATGTGTTTTCGTTTCTCCTCTGTGTTTTGTCCTCCCTTCCCTCCAGGTACCTCTGCCCCGTCCAGACCCAAGCTCTTATCATCCTCGCCGTAGTCCAGCGGAACCAGCTTACGTTTACGAGGCGCCTCGTCGGCCTCCTCCTCGCCGAATTTGTTGAAGACGCTGTCGACGTTGGCCAGCTTCTTACGTTTACTCCCGGTGTGGATCTGATGGCTGGGGCTGGCGCCGGCTCCTGGGGACGGGAGAGGGGGAACAAGAGAGAAACAGTGGGTTATAGTGGGGAAGGAGAGAGGAGAGAGAGAGAGAGAAGGAGAGAGAGAGAGAGAGAGAGAGAGAGAGAGAGAGAGAGAGAGAGAGAGAGAGAGAGAGAGAGAGAGAGAGAGAGAGAGAGAGAGAGAGAGAGAGAGAGAGAGAGAGAGAGAGAGAGAGAGAGAGAGAGAGAGAGAGAGAGAGAGAGAGAGAGAGAGAGAGAGAGAGAGAGAGAGAGAGAGAGAGAGAGAGAGAGAGAGAGAGAGAGAGAGAGAGAGAGAGAGAGAGAGAGAGAGAGAGAGAGAGAGAGAGAGAGAGAGAGAGAGGAGAGAGAGAGGGAAGGAGAGAGAGAACGAGAGCGAGTTAGTAGGGAAGGATAGAGAGAGAGAGACGGAATGAAAGTGTGTTATACTGAATGAAGGGCCAAATCGATAAGGCTGAGAAATGAAGATGACAACTATTAACTTTTAAATCTATTAGAAGAAAACTGATGTATCCTTTAACATGTTTCACTCCTTCAGAAAGTAGTCACACACACACACACACACACACACACACACACACACACACACACACACACACACACACACACACACACACACACACACACACACACACACACACACACACACACACACACACACCCCATAACGTCAAAGTCGAATTATGTTTTTAGACATACTTTACAAAATGAAAAGCCGAAATGTCTTGAGTCAATAAGTATTCAACCCCTTAGTTATGGCAAGGAGCCTAAACACATTCAGGAGTAGAAATCTCCTTAATCTGATCACATAGTTGGAGCATGGACAGCGTATGCAGTAAGTGTTTCTGACATGATGTTTGAATGACTACCTCACCTCTGTACCCCACACATACAAGCACTGTGCGTTGACACTTTGGCATCGGTGGTCGGGAAGGAGGGGGGGGGAAAGATCGCTCCTTCGGCTCTTTGTGGAGAGCTATCAGTTGGCAGTTCGACAGTTTGTGCAACTCTGTAAAAGTCTTGTTAATTTTCAGCGTGTTTAGGTTGTGAAATGTTTAAGTCGATGGCCCTGTGTTAGTGCTCTAGCTCGTGGTTATCTGTTGGGCCGCTCCGGGTCATCGATCGCATGGAGTGGTAGCAACATCGTTGTGAAGCTACGACAAACAAACCAACCAACCACCAGGTGTATCCGACGGACAGTCAGTGAAACTACAAGGCAGGAAGTCAACAGGTGGAACTACAAGGCAGGAAGTCAACAGGTGGAACTACAAGGCAGGAAGTCAACAGGTGAAACTACAAGGCAGGAAGTCAACAGGTGAAACTACAAGGCAGGAAGTCAACAGGTGGAACTACAAGGCAGGAAGTCAACAGGTGAAACTACAAGGCAGGAAGTCAACAGGTGAAACTACAAGGCAGGAAGTCAACAGGTGAAACCACAAGGCAGGAAGTCAACAGGTGAAACTACAAGGCAGGAAGTCAACAGGTGAAACTACAAGGCAGGAAGTCAACAGGTGAAACCACAAGGCAGGAAGTCAACAGGTGAAACCACAAGGCAGGAGGTCAACAGGTGAAACTACAAGGCAGGAAGTCAACAGGTGAAACCACAAGGCAGGAAGTCAACAGGTGAAACCACAAGGCAGGAAGTCAACAGGTGAAACCACAAGGCAGGAGGTCAACAGGTGAAACCACAAGGCAGGAAGTCAACAGGTGAAACTACAAGGCAGGAAGTCAACAGGTGAAACTACAAGGCAGGAAGTCAACAGGTGAAACTACAAGGCAGGAAGTCAACAGGTGAAACTACAAGGCAGGAAGTCAACAGGTGAAACTCAAGGCAGGAAGTCAACAGGTGAAACTACAAGGCAGGAAGTCAACAGGTGAAACTACAAGGCAGGAAGTCAACAGGTGAAAGGCAGGAAGTCAACAGGTGAAACTACAAGGCAGGAAGTCAACAGGTGAAACTACAAGGCAGGAAGTCAACAGGTGGAACTACAAGGCAAGATGTCAACAGGTGGAACTACAAGGCAGGAAGTCAACAGGTGAAACTACAAGGCAGGAAGTCAACAGGTGAAACTACAAGGCAGGAAGTCAACAGGTGGAACTACAAGGCAGGAAGTCAACAGGTGGAACTACAAGGCAGGAAGTCAACAGGTGGAACTACAAGGCAGGAAGTCAACAGGTGGAACTACAAGGCAAGAAGTCAACAGGTGAAACTACAAGGCAGGAAGTCAACAGGTGAAACTACAAGGCAGGAAGTCAACAGGTGGAACTACAAGGCAAGATGTCAACAGGTGGAACTACAAGGCAGGAAGTCAACAGGTGAAACCACAAGGCAGGAAGTCAACAGGTGGAACTACAAGGCAGGAAGTCAACAGGTGGAACTACAAGGCAGGAAGTCAACAGGTGGAACTACAAGGCAAGAAGTCAACAGGTGGAACTACAAGGCAGGAAGTCAACAGGTGGAACTACAAGGCAGGAAGTCAACAGGTGGAACTACAAGGCAGGAAGTCAACAGGTGGAACTACAAGGCAGGAGGTCAACAGGTGGAACTACAAGGCAGGAGGTCAACAGGTGGAACTACAAGGCAGGAAGTCAACAGGTGGAACTACAAGGCAGGAAGTCAACAGGTGGAACTACAAGGCAGGAAGTCAACAGGTGAAACTACACTGTTCTCTCTCCGACATTCATTTTCTCTTGATCGTTCCAGTGCTTTACACTGCAGCAGACTGTCCCCCCCCCAAATGCGCTCCCTGTGATTGGTCGAACCGATTAATCGGAATAGCCAATTAATTAGGGACGATTTCAAGTTTCATAATAATCGGAAATCGTTTTTTTAGACACCAATTTTGCCCGATTACACCTTTAATCTTTATTTAACTAGGCAATTCTTATTCTTAATGCAATTCTTACATTCTTATTTTCAATGACGGCCTAGGAACGGTGGGTTAACTGCCTCGTTCAGGTGCAGAACGAGAGGTTTTCACCTTGTCAGCTCGGGGGATCCAATCTTGCAACCTTACAGTTAACTAGTCCAACGCAATAACGACCTGCTTCTCTCTCATTGCACTGCACAAGGAGACTGCCTGTTAAGCGAATAAGGTAAGTTGCTAGCTAGCATTAAATGTATCTTATAAAAAACAATCATAATCACTAGTTAACTACACACGGTTGATGATATTACTAGATATTATCTAGCGTGTCCTGTGTTGCATATAATCTGACTGAGCATACAAGTATCTAAGTATCTGACTCAGCGGTGGTAGGCAGAAGCAGGCGCGTAAACATTCATTCAAACAGCACTTTTGTGTGTTTTGCCAGCAGCTCTTCGTTGTGCGTCAAGCATTGCTCTGTTTATGACTTCAAGCCTATCAACTCCCGAGATGAGGCTGGTGTAACCGAAGTGAAATGGCTAGCTAGTTAGCGCGCGCTAATAGCGTTTCAAACATCACTCGCTCTGAGCCTTCTAGTAGTTGTGTCCCTTGCTCTGCATGGGTAACGCTGCTTCAATGGTGGCTGTTGTCATGTTGCTGGTTCGAGCCCAGGTAGGGGCGAGGAGAGGGACGGAAGCTATACTGTTACACTGGCAATACTAAAGTGCCTATAAGAACATCCAATAGTCAAAGGTTAATGAAATACAAATGGTATAGAGGGATATAGTCCTATAATTCCTATAATAACTACAACCTAAAACCTCTTACCTTGGAATATTGAAGTCTCATGTTAAAAGGAACCACCAACTTTCATATGTTCTCATGTTCAGAGCAAGGAACTGAAACATTAGCTTTCTTACATGGCACATATTGCACTTTTACTTTCTTCTCCGACACTTTGTTTTTGCATTATTTAAACCAAATTGAACATGTTTCATTATTTATTTGAGGCTAAATTGATTTTATTGATGTATTATATTAAGTTAAAATAAGTGTTCATTCAGCATTGTTGTAATTGTCATTATTACAAATGTAAAAATATTTATTATTATTATTATTATATTATTTTTTTACATCAACGATGTAACACCCCCATTCCTACACACCCCCATTCCTACACACCACCACACCCCCATTCCTACACACCACCACACCCCCATTCCTACACACCACCACACCCCCATTCCTACACACCACCACACCCCCATTCCTACACACCACCACACCCCCATTCCTACACACCACCACACCCCCATTCCTACACACCACCACACCCCCATTCCTACACACCACCACACCCCCATTCCTACACACCACCACACCCCCATTCCTACACACCACCACACACCCCCATTCCTACACACCACCACACACCCCCATTCCTACACACCACCACACCCCCATTCCTACACACCACCACACCCCCATTCCTACACACCACCACACACCCATTCCTACACACCACCACACACCCCCATTCCTACACACCACCACACACCCCCATTCCTACACACCACCACACACCCCCATTCCTACACACCACCACACACCCCCATTCCTACACACCACCACACACACCCATTCCTACACACCACCACACACCCCCATTCCTACACACCACCACACACCCCCATTCCTACACACCACCACACACCCCCATTCCTACACACCACCACACCCCCCCATTCCTACACACCACCACACCCACCCCATTCCTACACACCACCACACACCCATTCCTACACACCACCACACACCCCCATTCCTACACACCACCACACCCCCATTCCTACACACCACCACACACCCCCATTCCTACACACCACCACACACCCCCATTCCTACACACCACCACACACCCCCCATTCCTACACACCACCACACACACCCCCATTCCTACACACCACCACCACACCCCCCCATTCCTACACACCACCACACACCCCCCATTCCTACACACCACCACACACCCCCATTCCTACACACCACACACCCCCCCATTCCTACACACCACCACACACACCCCCATTCCTACACACCACCACACACACCCCCCCATTCCTACACACCACCACACACACCCCCATTCCTACACACCACCACACACACCCCATTCCTACACACCACCACACACACCCCATTCCTACACACCACCACACACCCCCATTCCTACACACCACCACACACCCCCCATTCCTACACACCACCACACACACACCCATTCCTACACACCACCACCACACACCCCATTCCTACACACCACCACACACACCCCCATTCCTACACACCACCACACACACCCCATTCCTACACACCACCACACACACCCCATTCCTACACACCCCCACACACACCCCCATTCCTACACACCACCACACACACCCCCATTCCTACACACCACCACATTCCTACCTCCCCCACACTCCCCCACATTCCTAGGCTACACCAGAACACAGTTCTCATTTACAACCACTTCCCAATCCCATTCCTACACAATAGATTTCCATTACAATCACCCCATTTAGCTAGAACTGTCTGGGACACCCCCATTCCTACACACCACCACAACTAGTTCTTATTGGCAGAGAGGTTTGGAACTCTGTCATTGGTCTATTCCTAATTTACCATGGTGATGTAGTACACTTTGACAGCAGCTACACCCATTCCTACCCTCCCCCAATCACTCCTCCCACACCCCAGTAGGGCCCGGTCCGAGAACAAGTTCTCATTTACAATTGTGAACACTTCCCCCCCGGTCCCATTACCTTACTGTAATAGATTTCCATTACAATCACCAAAGAGCCATTTCTCAAGGAAGAATTTAGCTAGAACTGTCTGGGAGGGGTCTGATTCTACCCGGTGGAATCGGAAAACTAGTTCTTATTGGCAGAGAGGTTTGGAACTCTGTCATTGGTCTATTAACCAATTTACTGCATGGTGATGTAGGAGGTTCTGACAGCAGCTACAGGCCAGTTCTACCCGGCGGCCCGGTCGGACCAGTTCTACCCGGCGGCCCGGTCGGAACAGTTCTACCCGGCGGCCCGGTCGGACAGTTCTACCCGGCGCCCGGTCGGAACAGTTCTACCCGGCGGCCCGGTCGGACCAGTTCTACCCGGCGGTCGGAACAGTTCTACCCGGTGGCCCGGTCGGAACAGTTCTACCCGGCCCAGTCAGAACAGTTCTACCCGGCCCAGTCAGAACAGTTCTAACCGGCCCAGTCAGAACAGTTCTACCCGGCCCAGTCAGAATAGTTCTACCCGGCGGCCCGGTCAGAACAGTTCTACCCGGCCCAGTCAGAACAGTTCTAACCGGCCCAGTCAGAACAGTTCTACCCGGTCGGCCCGGTCAGAACAGTTCTACCCGGCGGCCCGGTCAGAACAGTTCTACCCGGCGGCCCGGTCAGAACAGTTCTACCCGGCGGCCCGGTCAGAACAGTTCTACCCGGCGGCCCGGTCAGAACAGTTCTACCCGGCGGCCCGGTCAGAACAGTTCTACCCCCGGCAGTTCTAACCGCCCGGTCAGAACAGTTCTAACCGGCCCAGTCAGAACAGTTCTAACCGGCCCAGTCAGAACAGTTCTACCCGGCCCAGTCAGAATAGTTCTACCCGGTCAGAACAGTTCTACCGGTCAGAACAGTTCTACCCGCCCAGTCAGAACAGTTCTAACCGGCCCAGTAAGAACAGTTCTACCCGCCCAGTCAGAACAGTTCTACCCGCCCAGTCAGAACAGTTCCCGGCCCAGTCAGAACAGTTCTACCCGGCCCAGTCAGAACAGTTCTACCCCCAGTCAGAACAGTTCTAACCGGTCAGAACAGTTCTACCCGGCCCAGTCAGAACAGTTCTACCCGGCCCAGTCAGAACAGTTCTAACCGGCCCAGTCAGAACAGTTCTAACCGGCCCAGTCAGAACAGTTCTAACCGGCCCAGTCAGAACAGTTCTAACCGGCCCAGTCAGAACAGTTCTAACCGGCCCAGTCAGAATAGTTCTAACCGGCCCAGTCAGAATAGTTCTACCCGGCCCAGTCAGAATAGTTCTACCCGGCCCAGTCAGAATAGTTCTACCCGGCCCAGTCAGAATAGTTCTAACCGGCCCAGTCAGAATAGTTCTAACCGGCCCAGTCAGAATAGTTCTAACCGGCCCAGTCAGAATAGTTCTAACCGGCCCAGTCAGAATAGTTCTACCCGGCCCAGTCAGAATAGTTCTACCCGGCCCAGTCAGAATAGTTCTAACCGGCCCAGTCAGAATAGTTCTAACTCACCCAGTTTGAGGCTGAGGCCTATCTTGGGCCGGTGTTCATCTGTGGGTTGGGCGTCTGGAGAGTTCTCATGAGGGATGATGATGCCACACGGAGACTCGTTGCCAGGGGAGTTGGGCGTGGCGCCGCCGCTGCCCGACGACACAGAGGGTGCCGACGTGATTGGCCGGAGCGTGGGCTTGAGGTGTGGGTGTGTCCTGGCGTCTGACGAGTCGTCCCCGTCACGATCGTCAAGCTCCTCTCCATCCTCCACGTCATCGTCTGATTGGGACTGAGGGTGTTCGGGAGGAGGCCTGTCTGCACCTCCTCCTCCTCTCCTGTCCCTGTGGTGCTCCCTCTCTCGGTTCTCCCTCTCTCGGTGCTCCCTCTCTCGGTGCTCCCTCTCTCGGTGCTCCCTCTCTCGGTGCTCCCTGTGCTCCCTCTCCCTGTGTGGTTTCTCCTGCTGCACCTCCTCCTCCGGCTTCACTGGGGGCTGCCGCCTCCGCTCTGCCTCCTCCTCCAGCTTCACTGGGGGCTGCCGCCTCCGCTCTGCCTCCTCCTCCATCTTGGTTTAAAATCAAATCACAATTTATTTAAAGTCAAAACACACTTTTACAAATGAAAATAAAGAACAACAAAATGTCGTGAATGTGCCTTGTTGATCAGTGTGTATTGTCCCCATTTGACAGGTACAATACACACTGATCAACATTTCTCATTTCTGTTACTGTGCCAAAGTTAACCAAGCTGGCTGATTTTACTCTGTAGTACAGGAGGCAGACAGGAGGCACACGAGAGAGAGACAGGAGGCAGACAGGAGGCACACGAGAGAGAGACAGGAGGCAGACAGGAGGCACACGAGAGAGGCAGACGGGAGGCGCGCAACGAGAGGCAGACGGGAGGCGCGCAACGAGAGGCAGACGGGAGGCGCGCAACGAGAGGCAGACGGGAGGCGCGCAACGAGAGACAGACGGGAGGCGCGCAGAGAGACAGACGGGAGGCGCGCAACGAGAGACAGACGGGAGGCGCGCAACGAGAGACAGACGGGAGGCGCGCAACGAGAGACAGACGGGAGGCGCGCAACGAGAGACAGACGGGAGGCGCGCAACGAGAGACAGACGGGAGGCGCGCAACGAGAGACAGACGGGAGGCGCGCAACGAGAGACAGACAGGGAGGCGCGCAACGAGAGACAGACGGGAGGCAGAACGGAGGCGACGGGAGGCGCGCAACGAGAGACAGACGGGAGGCGCGCAACGAGAGACAGACGGGAGGCGCGCAACGAGAGACAGACGGGAGGCGCGCAACGAGAGAGAGAGACAGACGGGAGGCGCGCAGAGACAGACGAGAGGCGCGCAACGAGAGACAGACGGGAGGCGCGCAACGAGAGACAGACAGGGAGGCGCGCAACGAGAGACAGACGGGAGGCGCGCAACGAGAGACAGACGGGAGGCGCGCAGAGACAGAGAGAGGCGCGCAACGAGAGACAGACGGGAGGCGCGCAACGAGAGACAGACGGGAGGCGCGCAACGAGAGACAGACGGGGAGGCGCGCAACGAGAGAGAGAGACAGACGGGAGGCGCGCAACGAGAGACAGACGGGAGGCGCGCAACGAGAGACAGACGGGAGGCGCGCAACGAGAGACAGACGGGAGGCGCGCAACGAGAGACAGACAGGGAGGCGCGCAACGAGACGAGAGACAGACGGGAGGCGCGCAACGAGAGACAGACGGGAGGCGCGCAACGAGAGACAGACGGGAGGCGCGCAACGAGAGACAGACGGGAGGCGCGGGAGGCAACGAACGAGAGACAGACGGGGAGCGCGCAACGAGAGACAGACGGAGGCGCGCAAGAGAGAGACAGACGGGAGGCGCGCAACGAGAGACAGACGGAGGCGCGCAACGACAGACAGACAGAGGCGCGACAGACGAGACAGACAGACGCGACAGACAGACAGACAGAGGCAGACAGACAGACAGACAGACAGACAGACAGACAGACAGACAGACAGAGACAGACAGAGACAGACAACAGAGACAGACGGGAGGCGCGACAACGAGAGACAGACAGAGGCAGACAGAGACAGACGGAGGCAGACAGACAGACAGAGACAGACAGGCGACAGACGAGAGACAGACAGGAGACCCTCTGCAGCTCCTGTTCTAGGCAACAGACCGACAGACGGGAGACCGCACAAGACAGCAGCTCCTGTTCCACAACAGACGGAGGCCGACAGACAGACAGACAGACGGGAGGCGCTGCAACGAGAGACAGACGGGAGTCGCGAGACAGATCGGGAGGCAGCAACGAGAGACAGACTCTGTCTGATCTGACGGAGGCATGCTCTTCCTTCTCCAGACTTCCGGCGCTATCATCCAGAGACAGACTCCTTCGCGCACGGTCTCAGACGGAGGCGCGTTTCTGTAATGACTAGACGGGAGGCGGCAACGGACAGACAGACGGGAGGCAGTCATACAGAGACAGACAGAGGCGCGTTCAAATACTATTTGGGAATCATTCAAATACTTAGCATTTGCTTTAGGCTGCCTATAGCGACAGATGGGCAGGGTTTGCTATTTATTTTTACACCACACAAACTCAAATCAAGCCCAACTTGAGTTTATGAAACGGGAGGCGCGCATTGGAACAGAAGGCTCCTTTGTTTGAGACAGACCAGTTCCTACAGACAGACGGGAGGCTCATCTCACCTGAGACAGACGGGAGGCATCTCACCTGAGACATTAGGACTCATCTCACCTGTAGTAGACGGGAGGCATCTCACCGAGTATTTGGACTCATCTCACCTGTAGTATTTAGACGGAGGCGCGCACCGAGATTTAGACTCATCTCACCTGAGATTTAGACTCATCTCACCTGAGATTTGACAGACAGGCTCACCTGAGACAGACGGGAGGCATCTCACCTGAGATTTAGACGGGATCTCACCTGAGTATTTAGACTCAGGCTCACCTGAGTATTTGGACTCATCTCACCTGTAGACAGACGGACTCATCTCACCTGTAGTATTTAGACTCATCTCACCTGTACAGACGGGAGGCGCATCTCACGAGAGTATTTAGAGGCATCTCACCTGAGTATTTAGACTCAGGCTCACCTGTAGATTTAGACTCATCTCACCTGTAGTATTTGGACTCATCTCACCTGAGACAGATTTAGACTCATCTCACCTGAGTATTTAGACTCATCTCACCTGAGATTTGGACTCATCTCACCTGAGAGACAGACTCATCTCACCTGAGATTTGGACTCATCTCACCTGAGACAGACGGGAGGCGCTCAACGAGAGACAGACGGGAGGCGCGCAGAGATTTAGACGGGATCTCTGTTAGACAGACGGGAGGCGCTCACCTGTAGACAGACGGGAGGCATCTCAACGAGTATTTAGACGGGAGGCTCACCTGTAGTATTTAGACGGGAGGCGCACCTGTAGTATTTGGACTCATCTCACCTGGAGTATTTGGACTCATCTCTGATAAGACGGGAGGCGCTCACCTGTAGTAGACAGACTCAGGCGCACCTGTAGTATTTAGACTCATCTCACCTGAGAGACAGACGGGAGGCTCACCTGAGACAGACGGACTCATCTCTGAGATAAGACGGGAGGCATCTCACCTGAGTATTTAGACTCATCTCACCTGTAGAGACAGACGGACTCATCTCTGTTATAAACAGGTCATCTCACCTGTAGTATTTAGACTCATCTCGCCTGTAGTATTTAGACTCATCTCACCTGTAGTATTTAGACTCAGGCACGAGAGACAGACTCATCACGAGAGAAGACGGGTCAGGCTCAGAGATCACCTGACAGACATTTAGACACATCTCAGGCTGGTCATATTTGGAGCTCTCAACAGACAGACAGACAGACAGACAGACAGACAGACTCATCTCACAGACAGACAGACAGACAGACAGACAGACAGACAGACAGACAGACAGACAGACAGACAGACAGACAGACAGACAGACAGAGACAGACAGAGACAGACAGACAGAGACAGACAGATCTCAGACAGACAGAGACAGACAGACAGAGACAGACAGAGACAGACAGAGACAGACAGACAGACAGAGACAGATCTCACCTGACAGACAGGACCCTCTGCTCACCTGTTCTACAACAGACCGATCTCACCGACAGACCGACTCATCTGCAGCTCCTGTTCCACAACATCAGACCGACAGACAGACAGACATACCCTCTGCATTTAGCTCATCTCAGGGTCTGGGTGTCCCTCAGCTAACAGTCTCTGTCTGATCTGATCATCTCTTCCTTCTCCCTCTTCCGGTCTTTAGACTCATCCAGCTCCGTCTCCTTCTCATCTCTCCTGAGAGTTTCTTAATGCACTACCCCTGAGGGGAGGGGGACAGAGACTCAGTCTCAGATTAACACTTAGACCCATTCAAATACTATTTGTAATCATTCAAATACTGTAGCATTTGCTTTAGGCTCACCTATATTTGCGCCATATGGGCAGGGTTTGCTATTTATTTTTTACACCATCTCAAACTCAAATCAAGCCCAACTTGAGTTTATGAAATTATTTAAAATAGCATTGGAACAGAATCTCACTTTGTTTTAGACTCATCTCACCTGTAGACCAGTTCATCTCACCTGTAGTATTTAGACTCATCTCACCTGTAGTATTAGGACTCATCTCACCTGTAGTATTAGGACTCATCTCACCTGTAGTATTAGGACTCATCTCACCTGTAGTATTAGGACTCATCTCACCTGTAGTATTTTAGGACTCATCTCACCTGTAGTATTTAGACTCATCTCACCTGTAGTATTAGGACTCATCTCACCTGTAGTATTTAGACTCATCTCACCTGTAGTATTTAGACTCATCTCACCTGTAGTATTTAGACTCATCTCACCTGTAGTATTTAGACTCATCTCACCTGTAGTATTTGGACTCATCTCACCTGTAGTATTTAGACTCATCTCACCTGTAGTATTTAGACTCATCTCACCTGTAGTATTTAGACTCATCTCACCTGTAGTATTTAGACTCATCTCACCTGTAGTATTTAGACTCATCTCACCTGTAGTATTTAGACTCATCTCACCTGTAGTATTTAGACTCATCTCACCTGTAGTATTTGGACTCATCTCACCTGTAGTATTTAGACTCATCTCACCTGTAGTATTTGGACTCATCTCTGTTATAAACGGTGTCATCTCACCTGTAGTATTTAGACTCATCTCACCTGTAGTATTTAGACTCATCTCACCTGTAGTATTTAGACTCATCTCACCTGTAGTATTTGGACTCATCTCACCTGTAGTATTTGGACTCATCTCACCTGTAGTATTTAGACTCATCTCACCTGTAGTATTTAGACTCATCTCACCTGTAGTATTTGGACTCATCTCACCTGTAGTATTTGGACTCATCTCACCTGTAGTATTTGACTCATCTCACCTGTAGTATTTAGACTCATCTCACCTGTAGTATTTAGACTCATCTCACCTGTAGTATTTGGACTCATCTCACCTGTAGTATTTGGACTCATCTCACCTGTAGTATTTAGACTCATCTCACCTGTAGTATTTAGACTCATCTCACCTGTAGTATTTGGACTCATCTCACCTGTAGTATTTAGACTCATCTCACCTGTAGTATTTAGACTCATCTCACCTGTAGTATTTGGACTCATCTCACCTGTAGTATTTAGACTCATCTCACCTGTAGTATTTAGACTCATCTCACCTGTAGTATTTACTCATCTCACCTGATTTAACTCATCTCACCTGTAGTATTTAGACTCATCTCACCTGTAGTATTTAGACTCATCTCACCTGTAGTATTTAGACTCATCTCACCTGTAGTATTTGGACTCATCTCACCTGTAGTATTTAGACTCATCTCACCTGTAGTATTTAGACTCATCTCACCTGTAGTATTTAGACTCATCTCACCTGTAGTATTTAGACTCATCTCACCTGTAGTATTTAGACTCATCTCACCTGTAGTATTTAGACTCATCTCACCTGTAGTATTTAGACTCATCTCACCTGTAGTATTTAGACTCATCTCACCTGTAGTATTTAGACTCATCTCACCTGTAGTATTTAGACTCATCTCTGTTATAAACGGTGTCATCTCACCTGTAGTATTTAGACTCATCTCACCTGTAGTATTTAGACTCATCTCACCTGTAGTATTTGGACTCATCTCACCTGTAGTATTTAGACTCATCTCACCTGTAGTATTTAGACTCATCTCACCTGTAGTATTTAGACTCATCTCACCTGTAGTATTTGGACTCATCTCTGTTATAAACGGTGTCATCTCACCTGTAGTATTTAGACTCATCATCTCACCTGTAGTATTTACTCATCTCACCTGTGACTCATCTCACCTGTAGTATTTGGACTCATCTCACCTGTAGTATTTAGACTCATCTCACCTGTAGTATTTAGACTCATCTCACCTGTAGTATTTAGACTCATCTCACCTGTAGTATTTAGACTCATCTCACCTGTAGTATTTGGACTCATCTCTGTTATAAACGGTGTCATCTCACCTGTAGTATTTAGACTCATCTCACCTGTAGTATTTGGACTCATCTCTGTAGTATTTGGTGTCATCTCACCTGTAGTATTTAGACTCATCTCACCTGTAGTATTTGGACTCATCTCACCTGTAGTATTTAGACTCATCTCACCTGTAGTATTTGGACTCATCTCACCTGTAGTATTTAGACTCATCTCACCTGTAGTATTTAGACTCATCTCACCTGTAGTATTTAGACTCATCTCTGTAGTATTTAGACTCATCTCACCTGTAGTATTTAGACTCATCTCACCTGTAGTATTTAGACTCATCTCACCTGTAGTATTTAGACTCATCTCACCTGTAGTATTTAGACTCATCTCACCTGTAGTATTTTGACTCATCTCACCTGTAGTATTTAGACTCATCTCACCTGTAGTATTTAGACTCATCTCACCTGTAGTATTTTGACTCGTCTCACCTGTAGTATTTTGACTCGTCTCTGTTATAAACGGTCATCTCACCTGTAGTATTTAGACTCATCTCTGTTATAAACAGTGTCATCTCACCTGTAGTATTTAGACTCATCTCACCTGTAGTATTTGGACTCATCTCACCTGTAGTATTTGGACTCATCTCACCTGTAGTATTTGGACTCATCTCACCTGTAGTATTTGGACTCATCTCACCTGTAGTATTTAGACTCATCTCTGTCATCGTCATAATCTTCCAGGAACTCTTTCAGACGCTTTCCTTCTTTGGTCTGGAGGAAGAGGAAGAGGACTGGATTACATACTAACTCAAAGTCTCCACACATCACAGATTTAGACAGAATCAGAGGTAACTAAACGGATTGCATGTACGTGGCATTACTGTCACGTTCGCTAGTATAGACGAACCAAGGTCGCAGCGTACGTAGAATTCCACATTATTTATTAGAGAGTGAAACTTAGAAAAACCAAAACAATAAACGAACCGTGACGACAATGCAGAGCCAACAGGCAACTAAACATAAACAATATCCCATCACCCACAGGTGGGAAAAAATCTGCTACTTAAGTATGATTCCCAATTAGAGACAACGATAACCAGCTGCCTCTAATTGGGAATCATACAAATCACCAACATAGAAAATCAAACCTAGAACCCCACATAGAAAATATAAACAATGGGACCACCCATACGTAGAATGTATGCACACATGACTGTAAGTCGCTTTGGATAAAAGCGTCTGCTAAATGGCATATATTATTATTATTATTATTATTATTATTATTATTAACATCACCCCCCATGCCCTGACCTACTCTACCATAGAAAATATAAACTAGAACACCCCCACCCCCCGTCACGCCCTGACCTACTCTACCATAGAAAATATAAACTAGAACAACCCACCCCAGTCACGCCCTGACCTACTCTACCATAGAAAATATAAACTAGAACAACCCACCCCAAGTCACGCCCTGACCTACTCTACCATAGAAAATATAAACTAGAACAACCCTACTCTAACATAGAAAATATAAACTAGAACCCCCCCCCCCCCCAGTCACGCCCTGACCTACTCCACCATAGAAAATACAAACTAGAAAACCCCCCCACCCCCAAGTCACGCCCTGACCTACTCTACCATAGAAAATATAAACTAGAACGTGACAGTTACAGGCTGACAGAATCAGGAAGATTGTATACTTATAGAAGGCATATACAGTGGGGCAAAAAAGTATTTATTCAGCCACCAATTGTGCAAGTTCTCCCACTTAAAAAGATGAGAGAGGCCTGTAATTTTCATCATAGGTACACTTCAACTATGATAAAAAAAAATCCAGAAAAATCACATTGTAGGATATTTAACCTCTTGCGACGAGCAATCCCGTATCCGGGAGCGTAATCATAGCCTCAAATGCATTAGCATAACACAACTTTTCCTATTCATGAAAATCGCAAATGAAATGAAATAAATTTATTCAAACACAAGCTTAGCCACAATTGGTGGCTGACTAAATACTTTTTTGCCCCACTGTATAGAATCATCTCTCTGACCATCTCATGGCGTCTCTCCTCCTCTCTCTGGTTCTCTTTGTCGTAGTCCCGAGCCTTCTTCCTCTCCCTGATCTCCCAGTTCTTCAGACGCTGAGAAGAAGAGTAACAGCATCTGATATATATACACACACACACACGGAATGCTGTTTCAGCCAATCAGCATCCAAAACCAACTGTAATTTGTATTCTATACATAGACTGGTGTTCAATTGAGTTGTCTGAAGACAGAGCACAGTGGCTATGTCTCAAATGGAACCCTGCTCTGGTCTAAAGTAGTGTACTATATAGGGAATAGGGCTCTGGTCTAAAGTTGTGCACTATATAGGGAATAGGGCTCTGGTCTAAAGTAGTGCACTATATAGGGAATAGGGCTCTGGTCTAAAGTAGTGCACTATATAGGGAATAGGGCTCTGGTCTAAAGTAGTGCTCTATATAGGGAATAGGGCTCTGGTCTAAAGTAGTGCACTATATAGGGAATAGGGCTCTGGTCTATAGTAGTGCACTATATAGGGAATAGGGCTCTGGTCTAAAGTAGTGCACTATATAGGGAATAGGGCTCTGGTCTAAAGTAGTGCACTATATAGGGAATAGGGCTCTGGTCTAAAGTAGTGCACTATATAGGGAATAGGGCTCTGGTCTAAAGTTGTGCACTATATAGGGAATAGGGCTCTGGTCTAAAGTAGTGCACTATATAGGGAATAGGGCTCTGGTCTAAAGTAGTGCACTATATAGGGAACAGGGTTCTATAGGGCCCTGGTCTAAAGTAGTGCACTATATAGAGAATAGGCCCTGGTCTAAAGTAGTGCACTATATAGGGAATAGGGCTCTGGTCTAAAGTTGTGCACTATATAGGGAATAGGGCTCTGGTCTAAAGTAGTGCACTATATAGGGAATAGGGCTCTGGTCTAAAGTAGTGCACTATATAGGGAACAGGGTTCTATAGGGCTCTGGTCTAAAGTAGTGCACTATATAGTGAATAGGGCTCTGGTCTAAAGTAGTGCACTATATAGGGAATAGCGTTCTATAGGGCCCTGGTCTAAAGTACTGCACTATATAGGGAACACGGTGGCATAGGGCTCTGGTGTAAAGTACTGCACTATATAGGGAACACGGTGGCATAGGGCTCTGGTGTAAAGTACTGCACTATATAGGGAACACGGTGGCATAGGGCTCTGGTGTAAAGTACTGCACTATATAGGGAACACGGTGGCATAGGGCTCTGGTGTAAAGTACTGCACTATATAGGGAACACGGTGGCATAGGGCTCTGGTGTAAAGTACTGCACTATATAGGGAACAAGGTGCCATTTGGAACACATACCTAAGTGCCTTAATTAAGCCTGAGGGAATCAGAAAGAGTTGTCAGACTGGTTGTGTTCTCATGCTACGATAGTATATTGCAGTAGTGCCTAAAGTAAAGCCTAATTTACCCTACACACGTATGTAATGCAAGAAAGCTGTTAGCAAATATGAATGTTAATCGTATGGAGTTGCATGTTTGTGTATTTTTGCAACGACACAGGACCACCACCATTCCTCTGTGGGTAATGTAGTTTTTACGTTGTGTACTTGCATAGGGTATAAATTCAGCCTCGTCAAACATGGACTACATGTCAAACTTACTTCCTGGTAAGCAGTCTCCTTGTCCCTCATCTTCCTCTCCAGTTTCCTGCGTTCATACGCCTCCTCTTGATCTTCCTCGCGGTCGTGTTTCTTCTCATCGCGGCTCCGTTCTCTACAGGAAGAGACGCGAGTTCAAACACTCGCCACTTGGACAGCTGACTAGCGCCTCAGAGTGCTGAACTAGAGACCTCATACCAACCTGGATTTACTGCGGTCTTTGCTGACTTCTCGACTCCTCTCCTTCACGCGTTCCCTCTCTCCTCGTTCCCTCTCTCCTCGTTCCCTCTCTCCTCGTTCCCTCTCTCCTCGTTCCCTCTCTCCTCGTTCCCTCTCCTTTGTCCGTTCACGTTCCCGATCGATCCGGTCCCGGTCTCTGTCCCGCTCTCTCTCCTTGATGTTGTCGTTTCTCTCCTTCTCCTTCTCCCTCTCGCGGTCCCGGCGCTCCCTCTCTCGCTCCCTCTCTTTGTCCCTCTCCCTCCTGTCCTTATCGATCTCTTGCCGTTCCTGCTCTTTCTTACCCTTCTCCTCCTCCAGTTTCTACAGGAAGAAGAGGAGTACCCGTGTTAGTCACTCCACTGCTGTATCCATAGACAACACAGTCAACACAGCAGTGAGAGAAAACAAGCTACCTGAACTATGAAAAAAAAGCCCTAGACCATTATTTCTCATACACCAAACTTTACAGTTGGCATTCTGCATTGGGGCAGGTAGCGTTCTCCCGGCATCCGCCAAACCCAGATTCGTCCGTGCGACTGCCAGATGGTGAAGCGTGATTCATCACCTCAGAGAAAGCGTTTCCACCGCTCCAGAGTCCAATGGCGGCGAGCTTTACACCGCTCCAGCTGACACTTGGCATTGATCGTGGTGATCTGAGGCTTGTGTGCGGCTGCTCGGCCATGGAAACCCATTTCACGAGCCTCCCGACAAACAGGTATTGTGCTGAAGTTGCTTCCAGAGGCCCACGTGACACCTGAACTGGACTCGATTGTAAATAATGCACGCATTGGGGTCTAGAAAACTGTGCAGTATCCCAACATTCCTACGGACGATGCCCACTACCCACCTGGACAAAAGGAATGCATTACATCGACTTACCAAACTCACCACACAATGCTCACAGCCCTGGGACTGAACTCCTCCCTGCGCAACAGCTCCTATCTCAAGGCCATCAGACTGTTAAATAGCCATCCCTGTCCTACATACATAGACATGGTATCACCAGTCACTACTTTAATAATGTTTACATACCGCTTTACTCATCTCATATGTACATACTGTATTTCAGTTAATGCCACTCCGACATTGCTCGATTTAATATTTATATATTAATTAATTCCATTATTTTGACTTTTAGATGTGTGAATTGTTAGATACAAGTTAAACCCACTGTTCTAAACCCACATTCTTATTTTCAATGACGGCCTGGGAACAGTGGGTTAACTGCCTGTTCAGGGGCAGAACGACAAATTTGTACCTTGTCAGCTCGGGGGTTTGAACTCGCAACCTTCCGGTTACTAGTCCAACGCTCTAACCACTAGGCTACCCAGCCGCCCCTGGCTTACATCCACGCTCCCCAAAGCTCTGAGATTCATCAATACATCGTCTACCATAATGGTTGGGGTTTATAATCAATAGATTTAAAAGAACCATTACATTACATCCACCCTACTCTCTAGCTGGTAGTTCTACTGCGTAGTTTCATCCCAAGTCACTATTAGTTAACAGTTGATCCCACGATGTTGGGGCTACTGAAATAGCAGGGCATTGTCAACTGATGGATAACATATTGTTTATAAAAAATAAAATAAAATAAATATAATAAAATTAAAATAAAAAATATTACATATTTATCAAGTTCAATTGATAAAATGCACAAAATGAGGAAATATCAACTAATTTTGTTGACAATATGAATGAATGATCTTAGGAAGGATGTTCAATACATGAATTTGAAGTCCAATAGGTAACAGGATGTTGAAACTACACTTGTTGTAGTGTAGATGTGGGTATTGTAGTTCTTTTCTCTCCAAAGCCTAATGAGTGAGCGGTAAGGTAAGAGAACAGTGGGCTGTGTTACCTTGTGAGTGTCCCGGAACTTAGAGATCTCTCTGGATATCAGGTCTCTTTTGTCATCCTCCATCTCCATCACATTGATGTCCTCCTGGGAAACACAAGTCACGAAACAGGTTATCCAATGGCTGGAGGTAATACAGTACAGGGAGACAAGTTATCCAATGGCTGGAGGTAATATAGTACAGGGAGACAAGTCACGAAACAGGTTATCCAATGGCTGGAGGTAATACAGTACAGGGAGACAAGTTATCCAATGGCTGGAGGTAATACAGTACAGGGAGACAAGTCACGAAACAGACGACTGTACATACACTAACGTTACCAAAAGTACGTGGACACCTGACAGATTCGTCCGTCAGAACGCCAGATGGTGAAGCGTGATTCATCACTCCAGAGAACACGGTTCCACTGCTCCAGAGTCCAATGGGGGCGAGCTTTACACCACTCCAGATGACGCTTGGCATTGCTCATGGTGATCTTAGGCTTGTGTGCGGCTGCTCGGCCATGGAAACCCATTTCATGAAGCTCCTGACTAACAGTTATTGTGCTGACGTTGCTTACAGAGGCAGTTTGGAACTCGGTAGTGAGGGTTGCAAACCGAGGACAGATGATTTTTACGCGCTACTCGCTTCAGAACTCAGTGGTTCCGTTCTGTGAGCTTGTGTGGCCTACCACTCTGCGGCTGAGCCGTTGTTGCTCCTAGACGTTTCCACTTCACAATAACACCACTTATAGTTGATCCGAGGCAGCTCTAGCAGGGCTAGACATTTTCCGAACTGACTCGTTGGAAAGGTGACTTCCTACGACGGTGTCACGTTGAAAGTCACTGAGCTCGTTAGTAAAGGGCTATTCTACTGACAATGATTGTCTATGGAGATTGCATGGCTGCGCGCTCGATTTTATACACCTCTCAGCAACGGGTGTGGCTGAAATAGCCAAATCCACCAATTTGAGTGTCCGGTAAATGTATGTAAATGAGTTTGATAAGATGGCATTCTCTCGCCACAAAATGGCAACTCGCTAGTATTTAAATATGACCAATGGGGGGTGAGAATACCTTTATGATTTTAGGTCAACCAGAATCACTAATAGTAGTAGCATTTGTTGGTAGCTCGCAGTGGGGCTGAATTAATACACGCATTTACATTGACCAACTTCATTTAATCTCTACGGCGTCCATGTCCTCCTGGAACATACAGCGCATTGCGAAAGTATTCACCCCCCCTTGGCATTTCTCCTATTGTGTTGCACTTTCAACCTGGAATTAAAAATCAATTTTTGGGGGAAGGATGTATCATTTGATTTACACAACATGCCTACCACTTTGAAGATGTGAAACAAAACAAATAAGACAAAAAAAACTGAAATCTTGAGCATAACTATTCACCCCCCCCAAAAGTCAATACTTTGTTGAGCCACCGTTTGCAGCAATTACAGCTGCAAGTCTCTTGGAAGTCTCTATAAGTTTGGCACTAGAGGTTTCCCTCAACAATTTCCCTGTATTTAGCGCCATCCATCATTGGTTCAATTCTGACCAGTTTCCCTGCTGATCAAAAACATTCCCACAGCATGATGCTGCCACCACCATGCTTCACTGTGGAGGCTGTGGGAATGTTCTCGGGGTGATGAGAGGTGTTGGGTTTTGCGCCAGACAGCGTTTTCCTTGATGGCCAAAAAGCTCCATTTTAGTCTCATCTGACCAGAGTACCTTCTTCCATATGTTTGTGAGTCTCCCAGATGCCTTTTGGCGAACACCAAACATGTTTTCTTATTTTTTTCTTTAAACAATGGCTTATTTCTGGACACTCTTCCATAAAGCCCAGCTCTGTGGAGTGTACAGCTTAAAGTGGTCCTATGGACAGATACTCCAATCTCCACTGTGGAGCTTTGCAGATCCATCAGGGTTATCTTTGGTCTCTTTGTTGCCTCTCTGATTAATGCCCTCCTTGCCTGGTCTGTGAGTTTTGGTGGGTGGCCCTCTCTTGGCAGGTTTGTTGTAGTGCCATATTCTTTCCATTTTTTAATAGTGGATTTAAAATGGTGCTCCGTGGGATGTTCAAAGTTTCTGATATTTTTTTATAATCCAACCCTGATCTGTACTTCTCCACAACTTTGTCCCTGACCTGTTTGGAGAGCTCCTTGGTCTTCATGGAGCCCCTTGCTTACTGGTGTTGCACTCTGGGTTCTTTCAGAACAGCTGTATATATACACTGAGATCATGTGACACTTAAATAAAGTCCATTGTTATGCAGTCTATCACACACTACTTTTGCATATTTTTTTAGTAATTAAAAAATTAAAAAATCACTTCACCAATTTGGACAATTTTGTGTTTGTCCATTACATGAAATTACACATCCACTTCAATAAACAGGCAGTATTTATATTTAAATGACAGGTTGTAACGCAACAAAATAGGAAAAACGGCAAGGGGGATGAATACTTTTTCAAGGTTCAAGTAAGTAAAGAAACAAACACACTCCGTATGCAAATCAGATTGATAAGATGACAATCTCTCACAAAATGGTGACTGAAGAATTTAAAGGGCCGGCGCATTTAAAATGTGATATCCTGTGTTTTATATATATTTCCACACTATGAGGTTGAAGTAATACTGTGAACTCATGAACATTATGATAATGCCCATTTAGTGTAAGAGCTGTTTGAAAAGAACAAACAGAAATTTCAGCCTGTTTTGGTGGGATGGAGTTTTGGCGTTCCACTGTGACATCACCTTACAGTAAATTAGTTAAATGACCAATAAGAAAGAGAGTTCCAAACTTCTCTGCCAATAACAGCACATGTTCTGTGCTTCCCCTCTCCACTCAGACCACTTCCAGACAGTCCGAGCTAATTTCCTGCTTGAGAAATTGCTCTTTGCTAAGAAGCCATTTTTGTTTATTTTTGACCATTTCTATTGAAAACAATGCAGAGATGATTTGATATTGAGATTTAAAATAATAAAAACATCTGCATTGGACCTTTTAAATCCTCGAAATGGGACTAGGATTTACAGATGGTAAATTCTACAAGAAGGAAGTGGTAGCTTACTGGTGGCCTGCAGTCATACTACTACCTCCTCTCTCCAGTGGAACAGACGCTACTACCTCCTCTACTACCTCCTCTCTCCAGGGGAACAGACGCTACTACCTCCTCTACTACCTCCTCTACTACCTCTACTACCTCCTCTACTACCTCCTCTACTACCTCCTCTACTACCTCCTCTACTACCTCCTCTCTCCAGGGGAACAGACGCTACTACCTCCTCTACTACCTCCTCTACTACCTCCTCTCTCCAGGGGAACAGACGCTACTACCTCCTCTACTACCTCCTCTACTACCTCCTCTACTACCTACCCTACTACCTCTTCTACTACCTCTTCTACTACCTCCTCTACTACCTCCTCTCTCCAGGGGAACAGACGCTACTACCTCCTCTACTACCTCCTCTCTCCAGGGGAGCGGACGCTACTACCTCCTCTACTACCTCCTCTCTCCAGTGGAGCGGAGGCTACTACCTCCTCTACTACCTCCTCTCTCCAGTGGAACGGAGGCTACTACCTCCTACTACTCCAGGGGAACGGACGCTACTACCTCCTCTCCAGGGAACAGACGCTACTACCTCCCTCTCCAGGGGAACGGACGCTACTACCTCCTCTACAGTGGAACGGACTCTACTACCTCCTCTCTCCAGTGGAACGGACGCTACTACCTCCTCTCTCTAACTCTTCTACTACCTCCTCTCTCCAGTGGAACGGACGCTACTACCTCCTCTCCTGGAACGGACTTCTACTACCTCCCCTCTCCAGGGAACGGACGCTACTACCTCCTCTACTACCTCTTCTACTACCTCCCCTCTCCAGGGAACGGACGCTACTACCTCCTCTACTACCTCTTCTACTACCTCCCTCTCCAGGGAACGGACGCTACTACCTCCTCTCTACCTCTTCTACTACCTCCCTCTCCAGGGAACGGACGCTACTACCTCCTCTACTACCTCTTCTACTACCTCCCCTCTCCAGGGGAACGGACGCTACTACCTCCTCTACTACCTCTTCTACTACCTCCCTCTCCAGGGGAACGGACGCTACTACCTCCTCTACTCCTCTTCTACTACCTCCCTCTCTCCAGGGGAACGGACGCTACTACCTCCTCTACTACCTCTTCTACTACCTCCCTCTCCAGGGAACGGACGCTACTACCTCCTCTACTACCTCTTCTACTACCTCCCTCCCTCTCCAGGGAAACGGACGCTACTACCTCCTCTACTACCTCTTCTACTACCTCCCCTCTCCAGGGGAACGGACGCTACTACCTCCTCTACTACCTCTTCTACTACCTCCCTCTCCAGGGAACGGACGCTACTACCTCCTACTACCTCCTCTACTACCTCCTCTCTCCAGGGAACGGACGCTACTACCTCCTCTACTACCTCTTCTACTACCCTCCCCCTCTCCCAGGGAACGGACGCTACTACCTCCTCTACTACCTCTTCTACTACCTCCCTCTCCAGGGGAACGGACGCTACTACCTCCTCTACTACCTCTCTACTACCTCCTCTCCAGGGAACGGACGCTACTACCTCCTCTACTACCTCTTCTACTACCTCCCCTCTCCAGGGGAACGGACGCTACTACCTCCTCTACTACCTCTTCTACTACCTCCCCTCTCCAGGGGAACGGACGCTACTACCTCCTCTACTACCTCTTCTACTACCTCCCCTCTCCAGGGGAACGGACGCTACTACCTCCTCTACTACCTCTTCTACTACCTCCCCTCTCCAGGGGAACGGACGCTACTACCTCCTCTCTACCTCTTCTACTACCTCCCCTCTCCAGGGGAACGGACGCTACTACCTCCTCTACTACCTCTTCTACTACCTCCTCTCTCCAGGGGAACGGACGCTACTACCTCCTCTACTACCTCCTACTACCTCCTCTCTCCAGGGAACGGACGCTACTACCTCCTCTACTACCTCTTCTACTACCTCCCTCTCCAGGGGAACGGACGCTACTACCTCCTCTACTACCTCTTCTAGCTACCCTCCCTACTACCTCTCCAGGGGAACGGACGCTACTACCTCCTCTACTACCTCTTCTACTACCTCCTCTCTCCAGGGAACGGACGCTACTACCTCCTCTACTACCTCTTCTACTACCTCCCCTCTCCAGGGAAACGGACGCTACTACCTCCTCTCTCTACTCTTCTACTACCTCCCTCTCCAGGGGAACGGACGCTACTACCTCCTCTACTACCTCTTCTACTACCTCCCTCTCCAGGGAACGGACGCTACTACCTCCTCTACTACCTCTTCTACTACCTCCCTCTCCAGGGGAACGGACGCTACTACCTCCCTCCTCTACTACCTCTTCCAGCTACCTCCCTCTCCAGCGGAACGGACGCTACTACCTCCTCTCCAGTGGAACGGACGCTACTCCTCCTCTCTCCAGGGGAACGGACGCTCCTACCTCCCCAGCGGAACGGACGCTCCTACCTCCCCCAGCGAACGGACGCTCCTACCTCCCTCAGCGGAACGGACGCTACTACCTCCCCTCTCCAGCGGAACGGACGCTCCTACCTCTCCAGCGGAACGGACGCTCCTACCTCCCTCCAGCGGAACGGACGCTCCTACTCCCCAGCGGACCTCCCCTCTCCAGCGGAACGGACGCTCCTACCTCCCCAGCGGAACGGACGCTCCTCCTCCCAGCGGAACGGACGCTCTACCTCCCTCTCCAGCGGAACGGGCGCTCCTACCTCCCCAGCGGAACGGACGCTCTACCTCCAGCGGAACGGACGCTCCTACCTCCCCAGCGAACGGACGCTCCTACCTCCCCAGCGGAACGGACGCTCCTACCTCCCTCCAGCGGAACGGACGCTCCTACCTCCCCAGCGGAACGGACGCTCCTACCTCCCTCTCCAGGAACGGACGCTCCCTACCTCCTCTCTCCAGCGGAACGGACGCTCCTACCTCCCCAGCGGAACGGACGCTCCTACTACTCCCTCTCCAGCGGAACGGACGCTCCTCTACTACCTCCCCAGCGAACGGACGCTCCTACCTCCCTAGCGAACGGACGCTCTACTCCTCCCCAGCGGAACGGACGCTCCTACCTCCCCAGCGGAACGGACGCTACCTACCTCCCCCAGCGAACGGACGCTCCTCCTACCTCCCCCAGCGGAACGGACGCTCCTACCTCCTCCAGCGGAACGGACGCTACTACCTCCTCTCCAGCGGAACGGACGCTCCTACTCTCCCAGCGGAACGGACGCTCCTACCTCCCCAGCGGAACGGACGCTCCTACCTCCCCAGCGGAACGGACGCTCCTACCTCCCCAGCGGAACGGACGCTCCTACCTCCCCAGCGGAACGGACGCTCCTACCTCCCCAGCGGAACGGACGCTACTACCTCCCCAGCGGAACGGACGCTCCTACCTCCCCTCTCCAGCGGAACGGACGCTCCTCCCTCTCCCAGCGGAACGGACGCTCCTACCTCCCCTCCCAGCGGAACGGACGCTCCTACCTCCCCTCTCCAGCGGAACGGACGCTCCTACCTCCCCTCTCCAGCGGAACGGACGCTCCTACCTCCCCCAGCGGAACGACGCTCCTACCTCCTCCCAGCGGAACGGACGCTACTACCTCCCTCTCCAGCGGAACGGACGCTCCTCCCTCCCAGCGGAACGGACGCTCCTACCTCCCCAGCGGAACGGACGCTCCTACCTCCCCAGCGGAACGGACGCTCCTACCTCCCCAGCGAACGGACGCCCTACCTCCCCAGCGGAAGGGACGCTCCTACCTCCCCAGGGAACGGACGCTCCTACCTCCCCAGCGGAACGGACGCTACTACCTCCCCTCTCCAGCGGAACGGACGCTACTACCTCCTCCCAGCGGAACGGACGCTACTACCTCCCCAGCGGAACGGACGCTACTACCTCCCCTCTCCAGCGGAACGGACGCTACTACCTCCCCAGCTACGCTACTACCTCCCCAGCGGAACGGACGCTACTACCTCCCCTCCAGCGGAACGGACGCTACTACCTCCTACTAGCGAACGGACGCTACTACCTCCCCAGCGGAACGGACGCTACTACCTCCTCCTACGAACGGACGCTACTACTCCCCAGCGGAACGGACGCTACTACCTCCCAGCGGACGGACGCTCCTCTCCCAGCGAACGGACGCTACTACCTCCCCAGCTACCTCCGCTACTACCCCCAGCGAACGGACGCTACTACCTCCTCTCTCAGCGAACGGACCTCTACTACCTCCCCAGCGGAACGGACGCTACTACCTCCCAGCGAACGGACGCTACTACCTCCCAGCGAACGGACGCTACTACCTCCCAGCGAACGGACGCTACTACCTCCTCTAGCTAACGGACGCTACTACCTCCTCTACTCCTCAGCGAACGGACGCTACTACCTCCTCCAGCGAACGGACGCTACTACCTCCCCAGCGGAACGGACGCTACTACCTCCCTCAGCGAACGGACGCTACTACCTCCCCTCAGCGAACGGACGCTACTACCTCCCAGCGAACGGACGCTACTACCTCCCCTCTCAGCGGAACGGACGCTACTACCTCCCAGCGGAACGGACGCTACTACCTCCCCAGCGGAACGGACGCTACTACCTCCCTCTCCAGCGGAACGGACGCTACTACCTCCCCTCTCCAGGAACGGACGCTACTACCTCCCAGCGAACGGACGCTACTACCTCCCTCTCCAGCGGAACGGACGCTACTACCTCCCTCAGCGGAACGGACGCTACTACCTCCCCAGCGGAACGGACGCTACTACCTCCCCTCTCAGCGGAACGGACGCTACTACCTCCCCAGCGAAACGGACGCTACTACCTCCCCTCTCCAGCGGAACGGACGCTACTACCTCCCCTCCAGCGGAACGGACGCTACTACCTCCCTCTCAGCGAACGGACGCTACTACCTCCCCAGCGGAACGGACGCTACTACCTCCCCCAGCGGAACGGACGCTACTACCTCCCCAGCGGAACGGACGCTACTACCTCCCTCTCCAGCGGAACGGACGCTACTACCTCCCCCAGCGAACGGACGCTACTACCTCCCTCTCCCAGCGGAACGGACGCTACTACCTCCCTCTCCAGCGGAACGGACGCTACTACCTCCTCTCTCCAGCGGAACGGACGCTACTACCTCCCCAGCGAACGGACGCTACTACCTCCCCAGCGGAACGGACGCTACTACCTCCCCCAGCGAACGGACGCTACTACCTCCCCTCCAGCGGAACGGACGCTACTACCTCCTCCTCGAACGGACGCTACTACCTCCTCCTCTCCAGCGGAACGGACGCTACTACCTCCCCAGCGAACGGACGCTACTACCTCCTCCTCTCTCCAGCGAACGGACGCTACTACCTACCTCCTCTCCAGCGAACGGACGCTACTACCTCCCTCTCTCCAGCGGAACGACGCCATTACCTCCCTCTCTCCAGCGGAACGGACGCTACTACCTCCCTCTCCAGCGGAACGGACGCTACTACCTCCTCTCTCCAGCGGAACGGACGCTACTACCTCCTCTCCAGCGGAACGGACGCTACTACCTCCCTCTCCAGCGAACGGACGCTACTACCTCCCTCTCCAGCGGAACGGACGCTACTACCTCCCTCTCCAGCGGAACGGACGCTACTACCTCCCCTCTCCAGCGAACGGACGCTACTACCTCCCCTCTCCAGCGAACGGACGCTACTACCTCCCCTCTCCCAGCGAACGGACGCTACTACCTCCCCTCTCCAGCGGAACGGACGCTACTACCTCCCTCCAGCGAACGGACGCTACTACCTCCCCTCTCCAGCGGAACGGACGCTACTACCTCCCCTCTCCAGCGGAACGGACGCTACTACCTCCTCTCCAGCGGAACGGACGCTACTACCTCCCCTCTCCAGCGGAACGGACGCTACTACCTCCCTCTCCAGCGGAACGGACGCTACTACCTCCTCTCCAGCGGAACGGACGCTACTACCTCCTCTCCAGCGGAACGGACGCTACTACCTCCTCTCTCCAGCGGAACGGACGCTACTACCTCCCTCTCCAGCGGAACGGACGCTACTACCTCCTCTCCAGCGAACGGACGCTACTACCTCCCTCTCCAGCGGAACGGACGCTACTACCTCCCTCTCCAGCGGAACGGACGCTACTACCTCCCCTCTCCAGCGGAACGGACGCTACTACCTCCCCTCTCCAGCGGAACGGACGCTACTACCTCCTCTCCCAGCGGAACGGACGCTACTACCTCCTCTCTCAGCGGAACGGACGCTACTACCTCCTCTCTCCAGCGGAACGGACGCTACTACCTCCTCTCCAGCGGAACGGACGCTACTACCTCCCTCTCCAGCGAACGGACGCTACTACCTCCCTCTCCAGCGGAACGGACGCTACTACCCCCCTCTCCAGCGGAACGGACGCTACTACCTCCCTCTCCAGCGGAACGGACGCTACTACCTCCCCCTCTCCAGCGGAACGGACGCTACTACCTCCCCTCTCCAGCGGAACTGACGCTACTACCTCCTCTCCAGCGGAACGGACCCTACTACCTCCTCTCCAGCGGAACGGACGCTACTACCTCCCCTCTCCAGCGGAACGGACGCTACTACCTCCTCTCTCCAGCGGAACGGACGCTACTACCTCCTCTCTCCAGCGGAACGGACGCTACTACCTCCTCTCTCCAGCGGAACGGACGCCACTACCTCCTCTGTTCAGGGGAACGGACGCCACTACCTCCTCTCTCCAGCGGAACGGACGCCACTACCTCCTCTGTTCAGCGGAACGGACGCTACTACCTCCTCTCTCCAGGGGAACGGACGCTACTACCTCCTCTCTCCAGCGGAACGGACGCTACTACCTCCTCTCTCCAGCGGAACGGACGCTACTACCTCCTCTCTCCAGCGGAACGGACGCTACTACCTCCTCTCTCCAGCGGAACGGACGCTACTACCTCCTCTCGCCAGCGGAACGGACGCTACTACCTCCTCTCGCCAGCGGAACGGACGCTACTACCTCCTCTCTCCAGCGGAACGGACGCTACTACCTCCTCTCTCCAGCGGAACGGACGCTACTACCTCCTCTCTCCAGCGGAACGGACGCTACTACCTCCCTCCAGCGGAACGGACGCTACTACCTCCCTCTCCAGCGGAACTGACGCTACTACCTCCTCTCTCCAGCGGAACTGGACGCTACTACCTCCTCTCCAGCGGAACGGACCCTACTACCTCCTCTCTCCAGCGGAACGGACGCTACTACCTCCCCTCTCCAGCGGAACGGACGCTACTACCTCCTCTCTCCAGCGGAACGGACGCTACTACCTCCTCTCTCCAGCGGAACGGACGCTACTACCTCCTCTCTCCAGCGGAACGGACGCCACTACCTCCTCTGTTCAGGGGAACGGACGCCACTACCTCCTCTCTCCAGCGGAACGGACGCCACTACCTCCTCTCTCCAGCGGAACGGACGCCACTACCTCCTCTCTCCAGCGGAACGGACGCTACTACCTCCTCTCTCCAGGGGAACGGACGCTACTACCTCCTCTGTTCAGCGGAACGGACGCTACTACCTCCCCTGTTCAGTGGAACGGACGCTACTACCTCCCCTGTTCAGAGGAACGGACGCTACTACCTCCCCTGTTCAGAGGAACGGACGCTACTACCTCCCATGTTCAGTGGAACGGACGCTACTACCTCCCCTGTTCAGTGGAACGGACGCTACTACCTCCCCTGTTCAGTGGAACGGACGCTACTACCTCCCCTGTTCAGTGGAACGGACGCTACTACCTCCCCTGTTCAGTGGAACGGACGCTACTACCTCCCCTGTTCAGTGGAACGGACGCTACTACCTCCCCTGTTCAGTGGAACGGACGCTACTACCACCTCTCTCCAGGGGAACGGACGCTACTACCTCCTCTGTTTAGTGGAACGGACGCTACTACCTCCCCTGTTCAGTGGAATGGACGCTACTACCTCCTCTACTACCTCCTCTCTCCAGTGGAACGGACGCTACTACCTCCTCTCTCCAGTGGAACGGACGCTACTACCTCCTCTCTCCAGGGGAACAGACGCTACTACCTCCTCTCTCCAGGGGAACAGACGCTACTACCTCCTCTGTTTAGTGGAACGGACGCTACTACCTCCCCTGTTCAGTGGAATGGACGCTACTACCTCCTCTACTACCTCCTCTCTCCAGTGGAACGGACGCTACTACCTCCTCTACTACCTCCTCTCTCCAGTGGAACGGACGCTACTACCTCCTCTCTCCAGGGGAACAGACGCTACTACCTCCTCTCTCCAGGGGAACAGACGCTACTACCTCCTCTCTCCAGGGGAACAGACGCTACTACCTCCTCTCTCCAGCGGAACAGACGCTACTACCTCCTCTCTCCAGGGGAACAGACGCTACTACCTCCTCTCTCCAGGGGAACAGACGCTACTACCTCCTCTCTCCAGCGGAACGGACGCCACTACCTCCTCTCTCCAGCGGAACGGACGCCACTACCTCCTCTCTCCAGCGGAACGGACGCCACTACCTCCTCTGTTCAGCGGAACAGACGCTACTACCTCCTCTCTCCAGGGGAACGGACGCTACTACCTCCTCTGTTCAGCGGAACGGACGCTACTACCTCCTCTCTCCAGCGGAACGGACGCTACTACCTCCTCTCTCCAGCGGAACGGACGCTACTACCTCCTCCTCTCCCAGCGGAACGGACGCTACTACCTCCTCTCTCCAGCGGAACGGACGCTACTACCTCCTCTCCCAGCGGAACGGACGCTACTACCTCCCCTCTCCAGCGGAACGGACGCTACTACCTCCTCTCTCCAGCGGAACGGACGCTACTACCTCCCTCTCCAGCGGAACGGACGCTACTACCTCCCCTCTCCAGCGGAACGGACGCTACTACCTCCCCTCTCCAGCGGAACGGACGCTACTACCTCCCCTCTCCAGCGGAACGGACCCTACTACCTCCCCTCTCCAGCGGAACGGACGCTACTACCTCCCCTCTCCAGCGGAACGGACGCTACTACCTCCTCTCTCCAGCGGAACGGACGCTACTACCTCCTCTCTCCAGCGGAACGGACGCTACTACCTCCTCTCTCCAGCGGAACGGACGCCACTACCTCCTCTGTTCAGGGGAACGGACGCCACTACCTCCTCTCTCCAGCGGAACGGACGCCACTACCTCCTCTGTTCAGCGGAACGGACGCTACTACCTCCTCTCTCCAGGGGAACGGACGCTACTACCTCCTCTGTTCAGCGGAACGGACGCTACTACCTCCTCTCTCCAGCGGAACGGACGCTACTACCTCCTCTCTCCAGCGGAACGGACGCTACTACCTCCTCTCTCCAGCGGAACGGACGCTACTACCTCCTCTCTCCAGCGGAACGGACGCTACTACCTCCTCTCGCCAGCGGAACGGACGCTACTACCTCCTCTCCAGCGGAACGGACGCTCTCTCCACTACCTCCTCTCTCCAGCGGAACGGACGCTACTACCTCCTCTCTCCACCTCCCTCCTCTCTCCAGCGGAACGGACGCTACTACCTCCTCTCCAGCGGAACGACGCTCCAGCGGAACGGACGCTACTACCTCCCCTCTCCAGCGGAACTGACGCTACTACCTCCCCTCTCCAGCGGAACTGACGCTACTACCTCCCTCTCAGCGGAACGGACGCTACTACCTCCCCTCTCCAGCGGAACGGACGCTACTACCTCCCTCTCCAGCGGAACGGACGCTACTACCTCCTCTCTCCAGCGGAACGGACGCTACTACCTCCCTCTCCAGCGGAACGGACGCTACTACCTCCTCTCTCAGCGGAACGGACGCCACTACCTCCCTGTTCAGGGGAACGGACGCCACTACCTCCTCTCTCCAGCGGAACGGACGCTACTACCTCCCCTCTCCAGCGGAACGGACGCCACTACCTCCCCTCTCCAGCGGAACGGACGCTACTACCTCCCTCTCCAGGGGAACGGACGCTACTACCTCCTCTCCAGCGGAACGGACGCTACTACCTCCCTGTTCAGTGGAACGGACGCTACTACCTCCCCTGTTCCAGGAACGGACGCTACTACCTCCCCTCTCAGAGGAACGGACGCTACTACCTCCCATGTTCAGTGGAACGGACGCTACTACCTCCCCTGTTCCAGTGGAACGGACGCTACTACCTCCCCTGTTCAGTGGAACGGACGCTACTACCTCCCCTGTTCAGTGGAACGGACGCTACTACCTCCCTGTTCCTCTCCAGTGGAACGGACGCTACTACCTCCCCTGTTCAGTGGAACGGACGCTACTACCTCCCCTGTTCCAGTGGAACGGACGCTACTACCACCTCTCTCCAGGGAACGGACGCTACTACCTCCTCTGTTTAGTGGAACGGACGCTACTACCTCCCCTGTTCAGTGGAATGGACGCTACTACCTCCTCTACTACCTCCTCTCTCCAGTGGAACGGACGCTACTACCTCCCTCTCCAGTGGAACGGACGCTACTACCTCCTCTCTCCAGGGAACAGACGCTACTACCTCCTCTCTCCAGGGGAACAGACGCTACTACCTCCTCTGTTTAGTGGAACGGACGCTACTACCTCCCTGTTCCAGTGGAATGGACGCTACTACCTCCTCTCCAGGGACTACCTCCTCTCTCCAGTGGAACGGACGCTACTACCTCCTCTACTACCTCCCTCTCCAGTGGAACGGACGCTACTACCTCCTCTCTCCAGGGAACAGACGCTACTACCTCCTCTCTCCAGGGAACAGGACGCTACTACCTCCTCTCTCCAGGGGAACAGACGCTACTACCTCCTCTCTCCAGCGGAACAGACGCTACTACCTCCTCTCTCCAGGGGAACAGACGCTACTACCTCCTCTCTCCAGGGAACGGACGCTACTACCTCCCCTCTCCAGCGGAACGGACGCCACTACCTCCCTCTCCAGCGGAACGGACGCCACTACCTCCTCTCTCCAGCGGAACGGACGCCACTACCTCCTCTGTTCAGCGGAACAGACGCTACTACCTCCCTCTCCAGGGAACGGACGCTACTACCTCCTCTGTTCAGCGGAACGGACGCTACTACCTCCTCTCTCCAGCGGAACGGACGCTACTACCTCCTCTCTCCAGCGGAACGGACGCTACTACCTCCTCTCTCCAGCGGAACGGACGCTACTACCTCCTCTCTCCAGCGGAACGGACGCTACTACCTCCTCTCGCCAGCGGAACGGACGCTACTACCTCCTCTCTCCAGCGGAACGGACGCTACTACCTCCTCTCTCCAGCGGAACGGACGCTACTACCTCCTCTCTCCAGCGGAACGGACGCTACTACCTCCCCTGTCCAGAGGAACGGACGCTACTACCTCCCCTGTCCAGAGGAACGGACGCTACTACCTCCCCTGTCCAGAGGAACGGACGCTACTACCTCCCTCCAGTTCAGAGGAACGGACGCTACTACCTCCCTGTTCAGAGGAACGGACGCTACTACCTCCCTGTTCAGAGGAACGGACGCTACTACCTCCCCTCTCCAGTGGAACGGACGCTACTACCTCCCCTGTTCAGTGGAACGGACGCTACTACCTCCCCTGTTCAGTGGAACGGACGCTACTACCTCCCTGTTCCAGTGGAACGGACGCTACTACCTCCCCTGTTCAGTGGAACGGACGCTACTACCTCCCTGTTCAGTGGAACGGACGCTACTACCTCCCCTGTTCAGTGGAACGGACGCTACTACCTCCCTGTTCAGTGGAACGGACGCTACTACCTCCCCTGTTCAGTGGAACGGACGCTACTACCTCCCCTGTTCAGTGGAACGGACGCTACTACCTCCCTCTCCAGTGGAACGGACGCTACTACCTCCCCTGTTCAGTGGAACGGACGCTACTACCTCCCCTGTTCAGTGGAACGGACGCTACTACCTCCCCTGTTCAGTGGAACGGACGCTACTACCTCCCCTGTTCAGTGGAACGGACGCTACTACCTCCTGTTCAGTGGAACGGACGCTACTACCTCCCCTGTTCAGTGGAACGGACGCTACTACCTCCCTCTCTCCAGGGGAACGGACGCTACTACCTCCCTCTGTTTAGTGGAACGGACGCTACTACCTCCCCTGTTCAGTGGAACGGACGCTACTACCTCCTCTACTACCTCCTCTCTCCAGTGGAACGGACGCTACTACCTCCTCTACTACCTCCTCTCTCCAGTGGAACGGACGCTACTACCTCCTCTCTCCAGGGGAACAGACGCTACTACCTCCTCTCCCAGGGAACAGACGCTACTACCTCCTCTCTCCAGGGAACAGACGCTACTACCTCCTCTCTCCAGGGGAACAGACGCTACTACCTCCCTCTCCAGGGGAACAGACGCTACTACCTCCCTCTCCAGGGGAACAGACGCTACTACCTCCCTCTCCAGGGGAACGGACGCTACTACCTCCTCTCTCCAGCGGAACGGACGCTACTACCTCCTCTCTCCAGCGGAACGGACGCTACTACCTCCCTCTCCAGCGGAACGGACGCTACTACCTCCTCTCTCCAGCGGAACGGACGCTACTACCTCCTCTCTCCAGCGGAACGGACGCTACTACCTCCCTCTGTTCAGCGGAACGGACGCTACTACCTCCTCTCTCCAGCGGAACGGACGCTACTACCTCCCTCTCCAGCGGAACGGACGCTACTACCTCCTCTCGCCAGCGGAACGGACGCTACTACCTCCTCTCGCCAGCGGAACGGACGCTACTACCTCCTCTCTCCAGCGGAACGGACGCTACTACCTCCCTCTCCAGCGAACGGACGCTACTATCTCCCCTCTCCAGCGGAACGGACGCTACTACCTCCTCTCTCCAGCGGAACGGACGCTACTACCTCCCCTGTTCAGAGGAACGGACGCTACTACCTCCCCTGTTCAGAGGAACGGACGCTACTACCTCCCCTGTTCAGAGGAACGGACGCTACTACCTCCCCTGTTCAGAGGAACGGACTCTACTACCTCCCCTGTTCAGAGGAACGGACGCTACTACCTCCCCTGTTCAGAGGAACGGACGCTACTACCTCCCCTGTTCAGTGGAACGGACGCTACTACCTCCCTGTTCAGTGGAACGGACGCTACTACCTCCCCTGTTCAGTGGAACGGACGCTACTACCTCCCTGTTCAGTGGAACGGACGCTACTACCTCCCCTGTTCAGTGGAACGGACGCTACTACCTCCCCTGTTCAGTGGAACGGACGCTACTACCTCCCTGTTCAGTGGAACGGACGCTACTACCTCCCCTGTTCAGTGGAACGGACGCTACTACCTCCCTGTTCAGTGGAACGGACGCTACTACCTCCCTGTTCAGTGGAACGGACGCTACTACCTCCCCTGTTCAGTGGAACGGACGCTACTACCTCCCCTGTCCAGAGGAACGGACGCTACTACCTCCCCTGTCCAGAGGAACGGACGCTACTACCTCCCCTGTCCAGAGGAACGGACGCTACTACCTCCCCTGTTCAGAGGAACGGACGCTACTACCTCCCCTGTTCAGAGGAACGGACGCTACTACCTCCCCTGTTCAGTGGAACGGACGCTACTACCTCCCCTGTTCAGTGGAACGGACGCTACTACCTCCCCTGTTCAGTGGAACGGACGCTACTACCTCCCCTGTTCAGTGGAACGGACGCTACTACCTCCCTGTTCAGTGGAACGGACGCTACTACCTCCCCTGTTCAGTGGAACGGACGCTACTACCTCCCCTGTTCAGTGGAACGGACGCTACTACCTCCCCTGTTCAGTGGAACGGACGCTACTACCTCCCCTGTTCAGTGGAACGGACGCTACTACCTCCCCTGTTCAGTGGAACGGACGCTACTACCTCCCCTGTTCAGTGGAACGGACGCTACTACCTCCCTGTTCAGTGGAACGGACGCTACTACCTCCCTGTTCAGTGGAACGGACGCTACTACCTCCCCTGTTCAGTGGAACGGACGCTACTACCTCCCCTGTTCAGTGGAACGGACGCTACTACCTCCCCTGTTCAGTGGAACGGACGCTACTACCTCCCCTGTTCAGTGGAACGGACGCTACTACCTCCTCTCTCCAGGGGAACGGACGCTACTACCGCCTCTGTTTAGTGGAACGGACGCTACTACCTCCCCTGTTCAGTGGAACGGACGCTACTACCTCCTCTACTACCTCCTCTCTCCAGTGGAACGGACGCTACTACCTCCTCTACTACCTCCTCTCTCCAGTGGAACGGACGCTACTACCTCCTCTCTCCAGGGGAACAGACGCTACTACCTCCTCTCTCCAGGGGAACAGACGCTACTACCTCCTCTCTCCAGGGGAACAGACGCTACTACCTCCTCTCTCCAGGGGAACAGACGCTACTACCTCCTCTCTCCAGCGGAACAGACGCTACTACCTCCTCTCTCCAGCGGAACAGACGCTACTACCTCCTCTCTCCAGCGGAACAGACGCTACTACCTCCTCTCTCCAGCGGAACAGACGCTACTACCTCCTCTCTCCAGCGGAACGGACGCTACTACCTCCTCTCCAGCTCTCCAGCGGAACGGACGCTACTACCTCCCTCTCCAGCGGAACGGACGCTACTACCTCCCTCTCCAGCGGAACGGACGCTACTACCTCCCTCTCCAGCGGAACGGACGCTACTACCTCCTCTCTCCAGCGGAACGGACGCTACTACCTCCTCTCTCCAGCGGAACGGACGCTACTACCTCCTCTCTCCAGCGGAACGGACGCTACTACCTCCTCTCTCCAGCGGAACGGACGCTACTACCTCCCTCTCCAGCGGAACGGACGCTACTACCTCCTCTCTCCAGCGGAACGGACGCTACTACCTCCCCTCCAGCGGAACGGACGCTACTACCTCCCTGTTCAGAGGAACGGACGCTACTACCTCCCCTCTGTTCAGAGGAACGGACGCTACTACCTCCCCTGTTCAGAGGAACGGACGCTACTACCTCCCCTGTTCAGAGGAACGGACGCTACTACCTCCCCTGTTCAGTGGAACGGACGCTACTACCTCCCTGTTCAGTGGAACGGACGCTACTACCTCCCCTGTTCAGTGGAACGGACGCTACTACCTCCCTGTTCAGTGGAACGGACGCTACTACCTCCCCTGTTCAGTGGAACGGACGCTACTACCTCCCCTGTTCAGTGGAACGGACGCTACTACCTCCCCTGTTCAGTGGAACGGACGCTACTACCTCCCCTGTTCAGTGGAACGGACGCTACTACCTCCCCCTGTTCAGTGGAACGGACGCTACTACCTCCCTGTTCAGTGGAACGGACGCTACTACCTCCCCTGTTCAGTGGAACGGACGCTACTACCTCCCTGTTCAGTGGAACGGACGCTACTACCTCCCTCTCCAGGGGAACGGACGCTACTACCGCCTCTGTTTAGTGGAACGGACGCTACTACCTCCCTGTTCAGTGGAACGGACGCTACTACCTCCTCTACTACCTCCTCTCTCCAGTGGAACGGACGCTACTACCTCCTCTACTACCTCCTCTCTCCAGTGGAACGGACGCTACTACCTCCTCTCTCCAGGGGAACAGACGCTACTACCTCCTCCCTCTCCAGGGAACAGACGCTACTACCGCCTCTGTTTAGTGGAACGGACGCTACTACCGCCTCTGTTTAGTGGAACGGACGCTACTACCTCCCCTGTTCAGTGGAACGGACGCTACTACCTCCTCTACTACCTCCTCTCTCCAGTGGAACGGACGCTACTACCTCCTCTACTACCTCCTCTCTCCAGTGGAACGGACGCTACTACCTCCTCTCTCCAGGGGAACAGACGCTACTACCTCCTCTCTCCAGGGGAACAGACGCTACTACCTCCTCTCTCCAGGGGAACAGACGCTACTACCTCCTCTCTCCAGGGGAACAGACGCTACTACCTCCTCTCTCCAGGGGAACAGACGCTACTACCTCCTCTCTCCAGGGGAACAGACGCTACTACCTCCTCTCTCCAGGGGAACAGACGCTACTACCTCCTCTCTCCAGCGGAACAGACGCTACTACCTCCTCTCTCCAGCGGAACAGACGCTACTACCTCCTCTCTCCAGGGGAACAGACGCTACTACCTCCTCTACTACCTCCTCTCTCCAGGGGAACAGACGCTACTACCTCCTCTCTCCAGGGGAACAGACGCTACTACCTCCTCTCTCCAGGGGAACAGACGCTACTACCTCCTCTCTCCAGGGGAACAGACGCTACTACCTCCTCTCTCCAGGGGAACAGACGCTACTACCTCCTCTCTCCAGGGGAACAGACGCTACTACCTCCTCTCTCCAGGGGAACAGACGCTACTACCTCCTCTCTCCAGGGGAACAGACGCTACTACCTCCTCTCTCCAGGGGAACAGACGCTACTACCTCCTCTCTCCAGGGGAACAGACGCTACTACCTCCTCTCTCCAGGGGAACAGACGCTACTACCTCCTCTCTCCAGGGGAACAGACGCTACTACCTCCTCTCTCCAGGGGAACAGACGCTACTACCTCCTCTCTCCAGGGGAACAGACGCTACTACCTCCTCTCTCCAGGGAACAGACGCTACTACCTCCTCTCTCCAGGGGAACAGACGCTACTACCTCCTCTCTCCAGGGGAACAGACGCTACTACCTCCTCTCTCCAGGGGAACAGACGCTACTACCTCCTCTCTCCAGGGGAACAGACGCTACTACCTCCTCTCTCCAGGGGAACAGACGCTACTACCTCCTCTACTACCTCCTCTCTCCAGGGGAACAGACGCTACTACCTCTTCTACTACCTCTTCTACTACCTCCTCTACTACCTCCTCTACTACCTCCTCTCTCCAGGGGAACAGACGCTACTACCTCTTCTACTACCTCTTCTACTACCTCTTCTACTACCTCTTCTACTACCTCTTCTCTCTCCAGTGGAACGGACGCTACTACCTCCTCTTTCTTCTCTCTCTTCTTCTTGCGGGGCTGGTTGTCTCCGTCCTGCGAAGGGGCGTTGAGCTCACTGCCGTACTCCCGGATCAACCCCTCGATGGCCCCCTTCACTATCTGGTCACGGCGCTTTGTGTCCTCATCAAGATCCTCCTCCTCCTCCTCCTCTTCCTCTTCCTTGAGCCCGTCCTCTGACATGGCTCCCTATGAGACAGAAACAGAAAACGGAGACGGAGGTTCTTATTATGAATCTTTGGATATGATATTTACCTTGGCTGTAAATGGAATCATAGGTTGAGTGGCGCAGCGGTCTAAGGCACTCCATCTCAGTGCTAGAGATGTCCCTACAGACATCCCGGTTCAAATCCAGGCTGTATCACAAATCCAGGCCGTGATTGGGAGTCGCATAGGGCGGCACACAATTGGCCCAGCGTCGTCCGGGTTTGGCCAGTGGTAGGCCGTCATTGTAAATAAGAATGTGTTCTTAACTGACTTGCCTTGTTAAATAAAAGGTTAAATTAAAAATTCAATTAAATCTGAGTCTGTCCTTCATCACCTCTCATGATAGACAGGACATAGGTCTACTGATCACCCCATGTTCTGTGTCTGTGTGTCTGTGTCTGTGTGTGTCTGTCTGTCTGTGTCTGTCTGTGTGTCTGTCTGTCTGTCTGTCTGTCTGTCTGTCTGTGTCTGTCTGTCTGTCTGTCTGTGTCTGTGTCTGTCTGTCTGTGTGTCTGTCTGTCTGTCTGTGTGTGTGTCTGTGTCTGTCTGTGTGTGTCTGTGTGTGTCTGTCCTGTCTGTCTGTGTGTGTGTGTCCTCTTCCCCGTAGCCTTCCATTCTTCAAGCTGGGCCTTGGTCTTAGCATCCACCTTGACCAGCAGCTTCTTGTCTCCCAGCAACAGCTCATGTAGCAGACGCAGGGAACGCAGGGTGGACTCTGGCTCCTTGTACTCACAGAAACCAAACGCTACAGAGAGGAAGGGAGCGAGGGAGAAAGAGAGCGCGATAGAGAGCGCGATAGAGAGGGGAAAGGAACGAGGGAGGAAGAGCGCGATAGAGAGAGGAAGGGAGCAAGGGAGAAAGAGAGCGCGATAGAGAGGAAGGGAGCGAGGGAGAAAGAGAGGGGAAGGGAGCGAGGGAGATAGAGAGCGCGATAGAGAGGGGAAGGGAGCGAGGGAGATAGAGAGAGGAAGGGAGCGAGGGAGAAAGAGAGAGGAAGGGAGCGAGGGAGATAGAGAGCGCGATAGAGAGGGGAAGGGAGCGAGGGAGATAGAGAGGGGAAGGGAGCGAGGGAGAAAGAGAGAGGAAGGGAGCGAGGGAGAAAGAGAGAGGAAGGGAGCGAGGGAGTTAGAGAGAGCGAGGGAGTAAGAGAGCGAGGGAGGAAGAGAGCGAGGGAGGAAGAGGAAGGGAGCGAGGGAGGAAGAGGAAGAGCGAGGGAGGAAGAGAGCGAGGGGAGGAAGAGAGCGAGGGAGGAAGAGAGCGAGGGAGGAAGAGAGCGAGGGAGGAAGAGAGCGAGGGAGGAGGAGAGAGCGAGGGAGGAAGAGAGCGAGGAGGAAGAGAGGGAGGAGGAGGAAGGGAGCGAGGGAGGAAGAGAGCGAGGGAGGAAGAGAGCGAGGGAGGAAGAGAGCGAGGGAGGAAGAGAGCGAGGGAGGAAGAGAGCGAGGGAGGAAGAGAGCGCGATAGAGAGGGGAAGGGAACGAGAGGGGAAGGGAACGAGGGAGGAAGAGAGAGGAAGGGAGCAAGGGAGGAAGAGAGCGAGGGAGTTAGAGAGCGCGATAGAGAGGGGAACGGAGTGAGGGAGATAGAGAGCGCGAGAGAGCGCGATAGAGAGAGTGAAAGAGAGAGAGGGGGGAGGGGAAGATGGAGACAGAGAGAGAGACGTGGAAGATGTCACTAATATTACAAACAGAGAGTGGTTACTAGTGAACGCTCAGGTGGGGAAAAGACAGGACAAGAGTTAGTACCGAGCTGACAGAGAAAGACAAACTTTGTTCTCTTTAAAATCTTATTTTGAATAAATGAACTGTCATTTACATCAGCGATCAAAAAGAAAGGTGCATTTGTTTCTAAAAACCCATCTGTTGTACAGAACTAGAGCCAACTCCTTAACATAACATGAAGCTGGTGGTCTCATCACCTCACTATGTAAACAGTCATCATGAGGCTGGTCAACCATGACATTCTAGAGACGTGGCGGTAACAACACGCTAACAACACGGGCTTGGTGGTAACAACATGGTAACAACACGGGCTTGGCGGTAACAACACGGGCTTGGCGGTAACAACACGGGCTTGGAGGTAACAACACGCTTGGCGGTAACAACACAGTAACAACACAGGCTAAACAACACAGTAACAACACAGTAACAACACAGTAACAACACAGTAACAACACGGGCTTGGCAGTAACAACACAGTAACAACACAGTAACAACACAGTAACAACACAGTAACAACACAGTAACAACACAGTAACAACACAGTAACAACACAGTAACAACACAGTAACAACACAGTAACAACACAGTAACAACACAGTAACAACACAGTAACAACACAGTAACAACACAGTAACAACACAGTAACAACACAGTAACAACACAGTAACAACACAGTAACAACACAGTAACAACACAGTAACAACACAGTAACAGTAAACAACACAGTAACAACACAGTAACAACACAGTAACAACACAGTAACAACACAGTAACAACACAGTAACAACACAGTAACAACACAGTAACAACACAGTAACAACACAGTAACAACACAGTAACAACACAGTAACAACACAGTAACAACACAGTAACAACACAGTAACAACACAGTAACAACACAGTAACAACACAGTAACAACACAGTAACAACACAGTAACAACACGGTCAGTAACAACACAGGCAACACAGTAACAACACAGTAACAACACAGTAACAACACAGTAACAACACAGTAACAACACAGTAACAACACAGTAACAACACAGTAACAACACAGTAACAACCAGTAACAACACAGTAACAACACAGTAACAACACAGTAACAACACAGTAACAACACAGTAACAACACAGTAACAACACAGGAACAACACAGTAACAACATCAGTAACAAACAGTAACAACACAGTAACAACACAGTAACAACACAGTAACAACACAGTAACAACACATTCAAGTCACATTACTAACAACACAGTAACAACACAGTAACAACACAGTCCAACCCTGTAACAACAGAGTAACAACACAGTAACATCACAGTAACAACACAGTAACAACACTGTAACAACAGATAACAACACAGTAACAACACAGTAACAACACAGTAACAACCCTGTAACTGGACAGTAACAACACAGTAACAACATCAGTAACAACCAGTAACAACCCTGTTCCTGGAGAGATAACAACACAGTAACAACACAGTAACAACACAGTAACAACACAGTAACAACACAGTAACAACACAGATAACAACACAGTAACAACCCAGTAACAACACAGTAACAACACAGTAACAACACATTAACAACACAGAACAACAAGTAACAACACAGTAAGAAAAGTGCCCAAAGGAAAAACAGTAAAACACAGTAACAACCAGTAACAAACTGAAAATGGTTCACAGTAACAACACAGTAACAACACAGTAACAATCTCAGTAACAACACAGTAAAACACAGTAACAACCATCAGTAACAAACAGTAACAACACAGTAACAACAAGTAACAATTCACAGTCCCACAGTAACAACACAGTAACAACTCTTGTAACAACATAATAAAACAAATAAAACACAGTAACAACATCTTAACAACACAGTTTCAACACAGTAACAACACAATAACAACATTGTAACAACATTTTAAAATATTGGAACATGGATATGGGCTCCCGACGCTAACAACACGGTCTAACAACAGGGCTTCAGTAACAACACGGGCTTGGCAGTAACATCACTGGTTCAGTAACAACACAGTAACAACATGGGCTTGATCGCTAACAACACGGTAACAACACGGGCGTGGCAGTAACCCGGGCTTGGCCAGTAACTACACAGTAAATAAGACAGTAACTACACAGTAACTAACACACAGTAACTAAATAAAGTTAACTTAACACACAGTAACTACACACACAGTAACTACACACACAGTAACTACACACACAGTAACTACACACACAGTAACTACACACACAGTAACAACACACACAGTAACAACACACACAGTAACAACACACACAGTAACAACACACACAGTAACAACACACACAGTAACAACATGGGCTTGCCCTGGTAACAACACGGTAACAACACGGGCTTGGAGGAACAACACGGTAACAACATGGGCTTGAGGTAACAACATGGGCTTGACGGTAACAACACTGTAACAACACGGGCTTGGAGGTAACAAACGGTAACAACACGGTAACAACATGGGCTTTTTTGTAACACGGAACAACATGGGCTTGGAGGTAACAATCATGAAGTAACAACATGGGCTTGGAGGTAACAAACTTTAACAAATCAAAAACTAACAACATGGGCTTGGAGGTAACAACACGGGCTTTACTTTCAGGTAACAACATGGGCTTCCAGGTAACAACACGGTAACAACACGGTAACAACATGGGCTTGGAGGTAACAACATGGGCTTGGTGGTAATCAACACGGTAACAACACGGTAACAACATGGGCTTGGAGGTAACAACACGGGCTTGGAGGTAACAACACGGGCTTGGAGGTAACAACACGGGCTTGGAGGTAACAACACGGGCTTGGAGGTTTAAACACGGTAACAACGATTTCCCAAGCTTTAAAACATCCCAACGCACTTGGCGGTAACAACAAGGAACAAGGAAAGGAGGAAAGTATAGTAGAAGTATTGTACCTGTTTTGTTTTAAACTTTCAGTTTCCCAGAAGCCCCTTGGACCCTCTTCCAGCTCAGGACCAGGCCACATTTCTACAGGATGGAGGAAAGGAGGGATCCTCATCTGAGACTAAACACCAATGTCAGAGTGATCCATCATCATTCAATCACATTACTTAATATATGCCTTTTCTATGGAAGTGTTTAGTCCAGGGCTCTCCAACCCTGTTCCTGGAAGATATACCCACCTGTGTTGTTGACATCTATCTAGTCCAGGGAGACACTCCAACCCTGTTCCTGGAGATGATACCCAGATTTAGGTTTTTGGCATCTATCTAGTCCAGGGCTCTCCAACCCTGTTCCTGGAGAGATACCCACCTGAAGGTGGTGACATCTATCTAGTCCAGGGCTCTTGTTCCTGGAGAGATACCCACCTGAAGGTTGACATCTGATGGGAAGTCCAGGGCTCTCAACCCTGTTCCTGGACAGAAAACCTCCTGGAGTCTAGCCCCTCTCTCTCTTGACAAAGTGTTTTACATTTTAACACGGACCAGAACCCAAAGAACAGGCAGAAGAAAAGTGCCCAAATGGAAAAATAAAGTCAGACCTGAATCCAAGAAATCTGTGAACACAAACTGGAAATGGTTCATACATTCGTCAAATATGACTGAAACTTATATAGATCTCAGATGGATTGTCTGGGGCCAAAGTTAACCTGCCCTTTCGTGTCATGACCATCATGTTTTTAGGGAGAGGATCCTTTTGTACATTTTGCAGTTTAACCAATTCCAGTCGCTTTGCTGAAGGGCTCCGGGGGCTGATTTTTCTTAACTTAAGGGGCTGAATAATTTTGCACTAGTCTATAATGATTTGATTTGATTTATTATGCCGACATCTTTGAAACTATCATTTTCACCTCTAGAACTGTGCCCAATAACATATTGGTAAAAAAAATTATTTTTAAGTATTGGACCATGGATATGGGGCTCCCGAGTGACGCAGGGGTCTAAGGCACAGCGTCTCAGTGCTAGAGGCGCCACTGTAGACATCCTGGTTCGAATCCAGGCTGTATCACAACCAGGGACAGTGATCGGGAGTCCCTGGACTGCGCACAATTGGCAACAGCGGTATCGCCCGGGTTTGGCCAGTGTAGGGATGTAAATAAGAATTTGCTCTTAACCAACTTGCCTAATTAAATAAAGGTTAAATTAACTTAAAATAATATAGCCCAGGTTCTCCAATCTAGTACCTGGAGAGTGAGCCCTGGACTGTAGGTTTTTGCTCAAACCTAATCTAGTGCACCTGATTCTAATAATTAGCTGGTTGATAAGATTAATCAGGTGTGTAACAACTGGGGTTGGCCCGAAAACCTACACGAGGGTCTCTCTCCAGGAACAGGGTTGGTGAGCCCTGGACTAGATAGATGTAAACCTACAGTAGGTATCTCTCCAGGAACAGGGTTGGAGAGCCCTGGACTAGATAGATGTAAACCTACAGTAGGTATCTCTCCAGGAACAGGGTTGGAGACCCCTGGACTAGATAGATGTAAACATACAGTAGGTATCTCTCCAGGAACAGGGTTGGAGAGCCCTGGACTAGATAGATGTAAACCTACAGTAGGTATCTCTCCAGGAACAGGGTTGGAGACCCCTGGACTAGATAGATGTAAACATACAGTAGGTATCTCTCCAGGAACAGGGTTGGCTCTTGCAACTTCAATGCGCCTCGATAGGAATATTTATCTGGCATTGAACAAGTCGACTAAGTAAACAGGCCAACTATTCTATAGGGTTATCCCCCCTCTGTGTGATCTCAAAAACGACCTCTCCAGAATCCATGTGACTGAGAACTTTAACCCCCCTGTGTGTGTGTGAGACTTGGTTAAGCTGACCAAAAGTATTTCTACATAAAATTCCAACCCGTGTTTCCCAGGCTTGCTCACCGCTAGCAGCTGTCTGACCAGCATGTCTGAAGCCTTCTCGGAGATGTTCCCTACAAACACTGTAGTGGTGGGACCACTGCCCCCCTCCTGGTTCTCCTTGGCTCTGACTGGGTTCAGCTCTTTCCTCTGAGCAGGAGGCTTCTGGACCATAGACACGGTGGTAGGAACCAGGACCTGCAATACAACACAATAAACACATTAGGAAATAGAGTTTTCCGCCAGCCAGTGTGATGAACGTATACCTGTGTAGTGTGTGTGTGTGTATGTGTATGTGTATGTGTATGTGTATGTGTGTGTGTGTGTGTGTGTGTGTGTGTAACAGTTCAAGCTCACCGTAGGTGCAGAGGTCATTATCCCCATGTGGACTGGAATCATGGGCGTACCTGGAAGAAAACCGAGAGACGACATCATGATCTATCGCCTTCAAACTCTCCACTCGGTAGAGCTGAATATCAATATCCCTTAAAGCAGACGAAGAATGTTCTGATATTTAATGAAATATGTTTGCTAATATGATTGTTAATCGGACAATTAATGAAGGGCGGCAGGGTAGCCTAGTGGTTAGAGTATAGAGGTGGCAGGTAGCCTAGTGGTTAGAGTATAGAGGTGGCAGGTAGCCTAGTGGTTAGAGTAGAGGTGGCAGGGTAGCCTAGTGGTTAGAGTGTAGAGGAGGCAGGTAGCCCTAGTGGTTAGAGTATAGAGTGGTTAGAGCAGGTAGCCTAGTGGTTAGAGTGTAGAGGAGGTAGGGTAGCCTAGTGGTTAGAGCGTTGGACTAGTAACCAGAAGGTTGCAAGTTCAAATCCCAGAGCTGACAAGGTACAAATCTGTTGTTCTGCCCCTGAACAAGGCAGTTAACCCACTGTTCCTCGGCCGTCATTGAAAATAATAATTTGTTCTTAACTGACTTGCCTAGTTAAATAAAAGGTAACATAAAAATGACTACAACAAACTAGTTGTTTGAAATATCTTTTTTTTCACTGTGGTGCACATTAATGTTATAAACGTTCGTTGTCGCATAAATTCAGGCAATTTTTTTGCGATATGGATATTTGTCCATATTGCCCAGCTCTACTAGACTTTAACCCACCTGCTGGGACTCCCTGGGGGAACCCTGCGAAGTGGGGAGGGCGAATCCCGGGGGGCAACTGGGGGAGGCGGTTCAGGTGAGGGGGGTACGACATCTTGGGGAGGTGGAGTGACCTGGGGGAACAAGAAGAGACGCACAGGTTTAGGGACTACCATGGGGGTACCCACGGATAGATGGCCTGCGGGGATAAACTAGCTAGGCTGGCTATACCGGCTAGCTTAGGTTACTGCTATCCTTAGGTATTTGGTTAGCCTACACGACCTAAAAAAAAAAAAAAAAGCCATGCATTTAAACATTCCACATTAATTAAAAGTATATATACTGGCTGGTTAGCTAATCCATGTAACAACATTGATTTCACATTCCCTGCTGGCTGGTAGATACCACCGCTACCACGCAAGTTAGCTAGCTAGCTAACGTTATGGACTATTTACTAAAATACTTTAGTGTTAACATACCTGAAAACAGGCGTCGTGCACACAATGTACTCTTGTAATCAACGTATTATATCTGTTTTCATATAAGTCGGTGTAAATTACTATATGAACGATATTTGACCGGTCTTTCGATAGCTAACTTGCTAGCTACGTTTTGCCTCTTAACAAGGACCTGTGGTGTTTTTTTTGTTGCAATGCATTATGGGATATGCCATTGAAACATACATTAAAAAGTGTAACATTTTTTTCAACACTTGGGGGCGACAGGGGTACATACCGGTCCAAAATATCCCTGTTTATTATAGTACGGTACCCTGGCCCGTATACTACCGTTTTTGTTTTTGTTTTTCGTGTTTTTGCTCCATTAAACATGTCAACAGAACAGACACAAACCACTGTGTTTAGGTGATGAGAAGCCAAGGGCAACGCTCTGTTACATTATGTTCTTCAATATCAACAACACAATTCATCTACATTATTGTATTTCCACAAAATATAACAATGGTTGACTTTTACTGTATAGCCCATAATAAAAATATACCTATTTTCTATTTTAATAAGCCCCCCCCCCCTCAAAAAAACCACATAGGTTTATTGAAAGAGCAAATTGGTCGGCCGCACTCCACTGCAAGTAAACTGGGGGTACAGACTGATATCTAATATGTTTTTCACAATTATGGAAAGCAGACATCGAGGTCAAGTAACATGTTTGTCAACCGCAGTTTGCTGTGTTGGTGGAAATTTCCGCCCCTGCGAAATTGCGGGATCATGGGTGCGTTTCAGAGACACAAGACACTCCTTCGGAACAAACCCATCTATCGGACTCATCTCATTGGCTTGTGCGAAGGTGTGGCATGTGGTATTGACGCACGTTCCCCAATGAGGTTTGTCCTTGTGTAGGCCGTCATTGTAAATAATAATTTGTTCTTAATTAACTGACTTGCCTAATTAAATAAAGGTTCCATCAAAAATAAAATAATCTGATTTGGGGTTTTCTTTTTAAATAAAAAATAATTATAATTATAATTTACGGCCCAGTGTTGCTTAGAAACAAATTAATTTCAGTTGATCGCGCTCTTGGCATCCTCTCATGAATATTCATGAGATCAAAGGGGAGCATAAGACCAGCCCTCCGTAGAGCATCAACATCAGAAGAGAGAGGGGGGATCTTACGGAAGACCTTTTGAATCGCAGCCTTGGTCGTTAAACGGTTGTTATCGATCATTTTGAAGTTAACGGATAAATTAAATAGGATTTAAACATGACTTTAAGAGGGCCACTGTGTCGTCTTCTACGGACGCAACTCAACAATACCTGTCAGAGCAGAGCGCATTCTGTGGCTGTTTTAGGAGCCCCATTCTCAAAAGGACAGGTAAGAAAAAAGCTCATATACTATTAGGATTAATTTATTTAATGATTATTTGATTGGGCTACCAGAATTATTGAACGTTTTCGTTTTTTCTTTTAGAAAAGGGGAGGGGTGGAAAATGGACCCAAAGCCATCAGAGATGCTGGTCTGATCGAGAGACTTTCACATCTGGGTAAGTGATGGAAAATCTTAAAATTATAAAACAAATTTAGAAATGTACTGGTGGATTAAAATAATTGTGTATAAAAACGTATTCTAACCTTGAAATAGGTTAATGGTTCATGTGAGAGCTGCTTCCTCTTTTCCTATCACGGGAAGTAAAGCAATATGTATTACATCAGTCTTTTACAATAAATGGGTCTAAGCTAATAATGTTGCCAATCAAAGAAACCAATCATATTTAGGATATTGTTTAGACCTTGAATGCTGGCGATCTAAACAGATGTATTTATTTATTTTAATCTAAATGGAGTATTATCTCGTAAATGAAACGGTAAAAGAGCGGTTTTATTGGGCCACATGGGCGAGAAAGAATGGGCAAGTCTCTGCTGTCGTCACGCCTTACGCACATACAGAACCTTCCCCGAAAAAGCGAACTCTCTCCTCCCATGTAGTACAACAGCTCTCCCTTTGTACGCTCGCGCCTATAATAGATTAATTGAAGGCCCTATCGCTGTCTTGACTGTTTGAAAGATGAAAAGGAAACAAAATAGTTTGTGTAACCCTAACAGTGAGATTGTATCACCCATCCGGCTCCACGTGACTGCATACTGTAACGTTGCTGTCTTTGGTAATATACAGTCTGTGTTCAAATCCAGAGTAAACCATGGGCTTGTTTCAGACCGTGGACCAAATCAGAGCAAAGAGGCGCACAAACTGCGTCAGACAATATTCTTACACTTCCAAATACTTAATAATTAAATAATTAAAAGGGTCAGATCTTAATTGTGAAAAGATCAAATAATCTACATAAACTAAGATAGGCTAGGCTAGGGATGCCACACAGAACAAGTTTTTCTCCGCAAAACGGGTCGCATTAGTTGGCAAATCGTAGAACATTGTCCATGTGTGAGGCTACTTGTCTGCCTAAGGACCCCGGGGGTCTTAGCAGAGGCTCATTCATTTCCTCACACACGATGATTCCACTTCTAAACCAATGGGGATTATTGTCAGGTCATAAATAGTGAGTCCTGTGATGTCACAGAGAATGTGTAAGTTCTCAGCACACATCTGAATAAAGTGAGTGTAAACGTTCAAGCGAGACACAAATGTTCCGGTGTAGAGAACACCAGGTTCAGTTCTAGAATGTGCAAGTCATTTCCTGTAATCTTAGTTTCTATCTCATCCCTGAGCATTCAGCCGGTGGGACAGATCAACAGCACTAGGTGCTTTTCTTTTTTTTTTTTGGGCAGCTACCCAATCAACCGGCCCACCCAGTCAACCATTCCCCAGGGACGGTCTGTGGTGTAATATGAGAAGTCTATCTTTAGATGGTGTTTTTTTCTCTCTCTCTGTTGTCAGATGTGGACCAATCAATGGCATCCTTTTTACAAGACATCAAACCCCATAAGAAACACCAACATTTTTAAATACACAAATCCAAGGGGATTTTATGGCATTTAAGTACTTTTATTTTTAGTTTTATATGAGCCCAGACTATTGGTACATGTATAAGTATTTGTGACCTCTGTTGTAACTTGCAGCTCATTGGGAAGAAAACGTTCCGGTTTACTCATCCTTAAGGCCTTTAGTCTATTGAGACCAATGCTTTGTTCATCTCCTGCTGTGTCCAAGCACGTGCCTTGTTGATATGACTCATGATCTCTTGTAAAATCATTCACTTGGTATGTAATATATTTCAGTTGTTTGAAAAAGTGGACTTAAACTGCTTGAGATGAGAAGTTTTAAAAAATTATAAAGTAAATATGAAAAGTAAATAACTTTTTTCTGATGCTAATTTGGCAACAAGGAGACTAAAAATGATATCCTCCTTATATCTAATATCTAGAAGACTGAGATGTCTTTTCAAGAAACATCTCTTTGAACTGCATCAAATATCACTGGCGTCGCGTCAAGTGTAAATACATACTGTATTAGATCATGATTGCATGAACAGAGATGCCCCACCCCCTCCCTCCCTCCCGAGTACAGGATCTAGCTATTCCTGTCCAGCGGTCTAAGATGGTAACATGAGGGTGTGTTAGACATAACGAGGTACCACATTGGTCTTGATCAGCAAAGTAACTCTACACCCACCAATCCAGTGGAATATTGTCACCCACAGATGTTGTTTCAAATCCCTTGTTTACTTCAACTCGTAAGTCATTAGTCCGAGGTGCCGATAATAGTAGATTGGGTGCATTGCAACTCAATTTCGTCGCAGTGGTAGCAGGAGGTGATCTTGTCTTGGAGAAACCTGAGAGGACACACATGGGAAATGGGACACGTGGAAAGTAGTGCCCAGTCAGACATACAGGGATTCCAGTGACAGCTTCAATGACTCCGTCTCGGCAATCAGAGATGCTATGAGGGGGGGGGGGGTGTAAAGAGAGCAAGGGTAGAGGGGGTTGGACGTCAGAGCCTGGAGAAAGACCCTTTGGGGTGGCGAGTAGCCTAGTGGTTAACGCGTTGGGCCAGTATCCCGAAAGGTTGCTGGATCGAATCCCTGAGCTGACAAGGTAAAAATCTATCGTTCTTCCCCTGAGCAAGGCAGTTAACCCACTGTTCCCCTGTAGGCCATCATTGTAAATAAGAATTTGTTCTTAACTGACTTGCCTAGTTAAATAAAGGTTTAAAAATATATATACAGTTGAAGTCGGAAGTTTACATACACCTTAGCCAAATACATTTAATCTCCGTTTTTCACAATTCCTGACATTTAATCCCAGTAAAAATGAATTGCCTGTTTTAGGTCAGTTAGGATCACCACTTTATTTTAAGAATGTGAAATGTCAGAATAATATAGTAGAGAGAATTATTTATTTCAGCTTTTATTTCTTTCATCACATTCCCAGTGGGTCAGAAGTTTACATACACTCAATTAGTATTTGATAGCATTGCCTTTAAATTGTTTAACTTGGGTCAAACATTTGGGGTAGCCTTCCACAAGTTTCCCACAATAAGTTGGGTGGATTTTGTCCCATTCCTCCTGACAGAGCTGGTGTAACTGAGTCGGGTTTGTAGGCCTCCTTGCTCGCACACACTTTTTCAGTTCTGCCCACACATTTTCTATAAGATTGAGGTCAGGGCTTTGTGATGGCCACTCTAATACCTTGACTTTGTTGTCCTTAAGCCATTTTACCACAACTTTGGAAGTATGCTTGGGGTCATTGTCCATTTGGAATACCCAGTTGCAACCAAGCTTTAACTTCCTGACTGATGTCTTGAGATGTTGCTTCAATATATCCACATAATTTTCTGCCTCATGATGCCATCTATTTTGTGAAGTGTGCAGGTCCCTCCTTCAGCAAAGCACCCCCACAACATAATGCTGCCACCCCTGTGCTTCACGGCTGGGATGGTGTTCTTCAGCTTGCAAGCATCCCCCTTTTTCCACCAAACATAACAATGGTCATTATGGACAAACAGTTACATTTTTGTTTCATCCGACCAGACAAAATTTCTCCAAAAAGTACGATCTTTGTCCCCATGTGCAGTTGCAAACCGTAGTCTGGCTTTTTTATGGGGGTTTTGGAGCAGTGGCTTCTTCCTTGCTGAGCAGCCTTTCAGGTTATGTCGATATAGGACTCATTTTACTGTGGATATAGATACTTTTGTACCTGTTTCCTCCAGCATCTTCACAGGGTCCTTTGCTGTTGTTCTGGGATGGATTTGCACTTTTCACACCAAAGTACGTTCATCTCTAGGAAACAGAACGCATCTCCTTCCTGAGCGGTATGACGGCTGCGTGGTCCCATGGTGTTCATACTGGCATACTATTGTTTGTACAGATGAATGTTGTACCTTCAGGCGTTTAGAAATTGCTCCGAAGTATGAACCAGACTTGTGGAGGTCTACATTTTTCATCCCTTCAACACAACAAGCTCTAAAAGCAGCGTCCATCCAACAAACCCAGAAAAGCCAAGACTGTTTCTCGATCTGGGATCTAGATCCTTCTAGGTCTCAGGAATCCATCAGTTATGCACTTAGCCATGAACAAAATTCCTCCATTTGCTGTTAAATTAATCCAGCTTTTTTAAAATATTTTTTTAACAATAATGAATATAAAAAATACCTTTTAATTTCCTCATGCAGTGGGTGACAGTTATTTGATTTCATTGTGCAGATTACCCAGTGCATGACTTCGGAGACCTGAGCTTCCAGTATCTGGAGAAGGACGAGCCTTACATGCACGTCCCCTTCCCTCGCACTGTGGGCAGAGCTAACAAACTGCTGTCAGGGGCCGTCAGCAACGCTGTGAGAGCCGGACACACTACCATCATGCTGGGAGGAGACCACAGGTGCATACCACAACAACCCTTCATGTTCTCGGAGAACACTTATTTTAGCAACAGCGACTTATAGAACTGTCAACGTTGACAGTGTTAGGAAATGAATTATTAGGCTTAGGACCCTAGACACAGCGAGAGTAACCTGGGTAACCAGCTTCTTTATGATACTGATACATATAGGTCATATATATATATATTAGGTTCCCAGGGAATAATGGGGATTGGATACTAACTCACTTCCTGATCTCTCTCCTCGCAGCCTGGCCATTGGTTCAGTGGAAGGCCACGCCCGGCAGCGTCCTGACCTGTGTCTGATCTGGGTCGACGCCCACGCTGACATAAACACGCCCCTCACCTCTCCCTCAGGCAACCTCCACGGACAGTCGGTAGCCTTCATGCTCAAAGAGCTGCAGAACAAGGTCACAGAACGGGGCCTTGGGGCATTCTCACTAGCCTGGTTCTTCCCCTGAGACACGCCTGTAGACTATTATAACTATCTGCCTGGTCCCAGATCTGTTTGTGCTTGCATAACCTTCTTTTAGATACCATAGGAGTCTACAGCCATGTCTCAGGGCAAGCCTGTTCCCAGATCTGTTTGTGCTTGCATAACCTTCTTTTAGATACCATAGGAGTCTACAGCCATGTCTCAGGACAAGCCTGTTCCCAGATCTGTTTGTGCTGTATAACCTACTCCTATTGGCATGTCATGTTCTGAGAGCAGGCTATATTCTCACTACAACAAGGCTACAGTTTACGACAGTAAAACTCCTCTGCCCTGATACTCACCTCTTGTTATTGTTGTCTGTAGATGCCAGAGCTCCCAGGCTTCTCCTGGGTGAAGCCCTTCCTGTCGGCTAAAGACCTGGTCTACATTGGCCTGAGAGACGTCGACCCGGGAGAGTAGTAAGTACACTTCTCTGTACACTACTAAGTACAATAATCTGGATTATAACACGCAGATAAACCCTTGGTTTAAGTAGTAGTATAGTAGTATAGTCGATTACAACAGGTGTAGAACGTACAGTGAAATGCTTACTGAAAAGCCCCTAACCAACAAATGCAGTTTTAAAAAAATATAAAAGTAACAAGTAATTAAAGAGGAGCAGTAAAATAACAATAGCGAGACTATATACAGGGAGATACCGGTACAGAGTCAATGTGGAGGTTATATACAGGGGGTACCGGTACAGAGTCAATGTGGAGGTTATATACAGGGGGTACCGGTACAGAGTCAATGTGGAGGTTATATACAGGGGGTACCGGTACAGAGTCAATGTGGAGGCTGTATACAGGGGGTACTGGTACAGAGTCAATGTGGAGGCTATATACAGGGAGATACCGGTACAGAGTCAATGTGGAGGCTATATACAGGGGGTACCGGTACAGAGTCAATGTGGAGGCTATATACAGGGGGTACCGGTACAGAGTCAATGTGGAGGCTATATACAGGGGGTACTGGTACAGAGTCAATGTGGAGGCTATATACAGGGGGTACCAGTACAGAGTCAATGTGGAGACTATAAACAGGGGGTACTGGTACAGAGTCAATGTGGAGGCTATATACAGGGGGTACCGGTACAGAGTCAATGTGGAGGTTATATACAGGGGGTACCGGTACAGAGTCAATGTGGAGGCTGTATACAGGGGGTACTGGTACAGAGTCAATGTGGAGGCTATATACAGGGGGTACTGGTACAGAGTCAATGTGGAGGCTATATACAGGGGGTACCGGTACAGAGTCAATGTGGAGGCTATATACAGGGGGTACCAGTACAGAGTCAATGTGGAGACTATAAACAGGGGGTACTGGTACAGAGTCAATGTGGAGGCTATATACAGGGGGTACCAGTACAGAGTCAATGTGGAGACTATAAACAGGGGGTACTGGTACAGAGTCAATGTGGAGGCTATATACAGGGGGTACCAGTACAGAGTATGTGGAGGCTATATACAGGGGGTACTGGTACAGAGTCAATGTGGAGGCTATATACAGGGGGTACCAGTACAGAGTATGTGGAGGCTATATACAGGGGGTACTGGTACAGAGTCAATGTGGAGGCTATATACAGGGGGTACCGGTACAGAGTATGTGGAGGCTATATACAGGGGGTACTGGTACAGAGTCTATGTGGAGGCTATATACAGGGGGTACTGGTACAGAGTCTATGTGGAGGCTATATACAGGGGGTACTGGTACAGAGTCAATGTGGAGGCTATATACAGGGGGTACCGGTACAGAGTCAATGTGGAGACTATAAACAGGGGGTACTGGTACAGAGTCAATGTGGAGGCTATATACAGGGGGAGGGGACTACCGGTACAGAGTCAATGTGGAGGTTATATACAGGGGGCGGCCGGTACAGAGTCAATGTGGAGGTTATATACAGGGGGTACCGGTACAGAGTCAATGTGGAGGCTGTATACAGGGGGTACTGGTACAGAGTCAATGTGGAGGCTATATACAGGGGGTACTGGTACAGAGTCAATGTGGAGGCTATATACAGGGGGTACCGGTACAGAGTCAATGTGGAGGCTATATACAGGGGGTACCAGTACAGAGTCAATGTGGAGACTATAAACAGGGGGTACTGGTACAGAGTCAATGTGGAGGCTATATACAGGGGGTACCAGTACAGAGTCAATGTGGAGACTATAAACAGGGGGTACTGGTACAGAGTCAATGTGGAGGCTATATACAGGGGGTACCAGTACAGAGTATGTGGAGGCTATATACAGGGGGTACTGGTACAGAGTCAATGTGGAGGCTATATACAGGGGGTACCAGTACAGAGTCAATGTGGAGGCTATATACAGGGGGTACTGGTACAGAGTCAATGTGGAGGCTATATACAGGGGGTACCGGTACAGAGTATGTGGAGGCTATATACAGGGGGTACTGGTACAGAGTCTATGTGGAGGCTATATACAGGGGGTACTGGTACAGAGTATGTGGAGGCTATATACAGGGGGTACTGGTACAGAGTCTATGTGGAGGCTATATACAGGGGGTACTGGTACAGAGTCTATGTGGAGGCTATATACAGGGGGTACTGGTACAGAGTCTATGTGGAGGCTATATACAGGGGGTACTGGTACAGAGTCAATGTGGAGGTTATATACAGGGGGTACTGGTACAGAGTCAATGTGGAGGTTATATACAGGGGGTACTGGTACAGAGTCAATGTGGAGGCTATATACAGGGGGTACCAGTACAGAGTCAATGTGGAGACTATATACAGGGGGTACCAGTACAGAGTATGTGGAGGCTATATACAGGGGGTACTGGTACAGAGTCAATGTGGAGGCTATATACAGGGGGTACCAGTACAGAGTATGTGGAGGCTATATACAGGGGGTACCGGTACAGAGTCAATGGGCACCGGTTAATTGAGGTAATATGTACATGTAGGTAGAGTTATTAAAGTGAATATGCATAGATGATAACAACAGAGTAGCAGTGGTGTAAAATAGGGGGGGTGAAAATAGTCAACCTGTCAGAATGCTCTCGATGGTGCAGCTGTAGAACCTTTTGAGGATCTGAGGACCCATGCCAAATATTTTCAGTTTCCTGAGGGGGAATATGTTTTGTCGTGCCCTCTTCAAGACTGTCTTGGTGTGCTTGGACCATGATAATTTGTTGGTGATGTGGACACCAAGGAACTTGAAGCTCTCAACCTGCTCCACTGCAGCCCCGTGGATGAGAATGGGGACGTGCTCGGTCCTCCTTTTCCTGTAGTCCACAATCATCTGCTTTGTCTTGATCACGTTGAGGGAGAGGTTGTTGTCCTGGCAATACACTGCCAGGTTTCTGACCTCCTCTCTATAGGCTGTCTCGTCGTTGTCGGTGATAAGACCTACCACTGTTGTGTCATCTGCAAACTTAATGATGGTGTTGGAGTCGTGCCTGGCTGTGCAGTCATGAGTGAACAGGGAGTACAGGAGGGGACTGAGCACGCACCCCTGAGGGTTCCCCTGTGTTGAGGATCAGCGTGGCGGTTGTGTTACCTACCCTTACCACCTGGGAGGCGGCCCGTCAGGAAGTCCAGGATCCAGTTGCAGAGGGAGGTGTTTAGTCCCAGGGTCCTTAGCTTATTGATGAGCTTCGAGGGCACTGTGGTGTTGAACGCTGAGCTGTAGTCAATGATGGTTTGTCGCCTCTGGATGGGCGTTTTCTTGTTTGCTTACGGCGGAATACAGCTCATGCAATGCTGTCTTAGTGCCAACCTCAGTCTGTGGTGGTATGTAGACAGCTACAAAAAAAAACACAGATGAAAGTGTGGTCTAAAGCTTATCATGAGAAACTCTACCTCAGGCGAGCAATAGCTCCTCCCAGTCCTGATGTCCCAGAAGTTATTTTCGGTCATAAGAGACGGTAGTGGCAATTATGTTAAAATTATTACATTATAAATATATAAATTATATATTATTATATATAAATTAAAATAAAATTTAAAAAAAATTTTAAAAAAATTAAAAAAATAAAAAAATAAAAAAATAATAAATTTTAATATATTAAAATTAAATAAATAAAAATTAAATACATTTTAATATATTAAAATTAAAAAAATAACAAGTTACAAACAACGCAAATAAACAAACAAACTTATATCTGTAGTGTATTGTAGCAGTAGTAATACACTTCCATTACATTTTAGTCATTGGCAGATACTCTTATTCAGAGTGACTCACAGTGCATTCAACTTAAGGTACAGTGCCTTGCGAAAGTATTCGTCCCCCTTGAACTTTGCGACCTTTTGCCACATTTCAGGCTTCAAACATAAATAAATCTTTATCTGTGGAAAGAACTGAAAACTGCTGTTCACAAATGCTCTCCATCCAACCTCACTGAGCTGGAGCTGTGTTGCAAGGAGGAATGGGACAAAATTTCACTCTCTCGATGTGCAAAACTGATAGAGACATACCCCAAGCGACTTACAGCTGTAATCGCAGCAAAAGGTGGCGCTACAAAGTATTAACTTAAGGGGGCTGAATAATTTTGCACGCCCAATTTTTCAGTTTTTGATTTGTTAAAGTTTGAAATATCCAATAAATGTCGTTCCACTTCATGATTGTGTCCCACTTGTTGTTGATTCTTCACAAAAAAATACAGTTTTATATCTTTATGTTTGAAGCCTGAAATGTGGCAAAAGGTCAAAGTTCAAGGGGGCCGAATACTTTCGCAAGGCACTGTAGCTAGGTGGGACAACCACATACCAGTCATACCACATACCAGTCATACCACAGGTAAACCACAGTCACTTGGTTTCGTCTTTGTGTTTCTGTATTCTGATAGTAAAGTTGATCTGGATAAGATTGTCTGCTAACTGACTCAAATATGAATTGACTTATTTTTTTGTGCACAAAATTTACATCCAAATACACTTCCAGACATGATACTAATGACATTCTACTCTCCTCTCTCCTCACAGCGACATCCTGAAAGACTTGGGTGTCCAGTACTTCACAATGAGAGACATCGATAGACTCGGCATCCAGAGAGTCATGGAAGTCACTTTCGACCACCTCTTGTCAAGGTCATTTAATTACACCATACCATTGTGGTCGATAGTTTGGATGTATTTAGTTGACAATTGAATTTGAGTTGAAAGTTGATTCGCCGAACTGTATTCCGAACCAGTTTTCTTCTCCTCTCGTCCAATAGGATGCAGCGGCCGATCCATCTGAGTTTTGACATTGACGCGATGGACCCGTCTTTGGCCCCGGCCACAGGAACACCAGTAAACGGAGGACTGACCTACAGAGAAGGAATCTGGATCACAGAGGAGATCCACAACACAGGTATGTTAGGGCTATAATGATCCACAACACAGGTATGTTAGGGCTATAATGATCCACAACACAGGTATGTTAGGGCTATAATGATCCACAACACAGGTATGTTAGGGCATGCTATAATGATCCACAACACAGGTATGTTAGGGCTATAATGATCCACAACACAGGTATGTTAGGGCATGCTGTAATGATCCACAACACAGGTATGTTAGGGCTATAATGATCCACAACACAGGTATGTTAGGGCACGCTATAATGATCCACAACACAGGTATGTTAGGGCATGCTGTAATGATCCACAACACAGGTATGTTAGGGCATGCTGTAATGATCCACAACACAGGTATGTTAGGGCTATAATGATCCACAACACAGGTATGTTAGGGCATGCTATAATGCTATAATGATCCGCTACAACACAGGTATGTTAGGGCACGCTATAATGACAACACAGGTATGTTAGGGCATGCTATAATGATCCACGACACAGGTATGTTAGGGCATGCTGTAATGATCCACAACACAGGTATGTTAGGGCATGCTATAATGATCCACAACACAGGTATGTTAGGGCATGCTGTAATGATCCACAACACGGGTATGTTAGGGCATGCTGTAATGATCCACAACACGGGTATGTTAGGGCATGCTGTAATGATCCACAACACGGGTATGTTAGGGCATGCTGTAATGATCCACAACACAGGTATGTTAGGGCATGCTATAATGATCCACAACACGGGTATGTTAGGGCATGCTGTAATGATCCACAACACGGGTATGTTAGGGCATGCTGTAATGATCCACAACACGGGTATGTTAGGGCATGCTGTAATGATCCACAACACAGGTATGTTAGGGCATGCTATAATGATCCACAACACAGGTATGTTAGGGCATGCTATAATGATCCACAACACAGGTATGTTAGGGCACGCTGTAATGATCCACAACACAGGTATGTTAGGGCTATAATGATCCACAACACAGGTATGTTAGGGCTGTAATGATCCACAACACAGGTATGTTAGGGCTGTAATGATCCACAACACAGGTATGTTAGGGCTGTAATGATCCACAACACAGGTATGTTAGGGCATGCTATAATGATCCACAACACAGGTATGTTAGGGCTATAATGATCCACAACACAGGTATGTTAGGGCTGTAATGATCCACAACACAGGTATGTTAGGGCTATAATGATCCACAACACAGGTATGTTAGGGCATGCTATAATGATCCACAACACAGGTATGTTAGGGCAATAATTATTCTGTTTTGAGAAGGTGGAGTTAAAAAAAATATATATATATTCAAATGGCAGCCATACGTAGCCGATGTGAAATGGCTAGCTAGTTAGCGGTGGTGCGCGCTAATACCATTTCAATCGGTGACGTCACTTGCTCTGAGACCTTGAAGTAGTGGTGCCCCTTGCTCTGCAAGGGCCGTGGCTTCTGTGGAGCGATGGGTAACGATGCTTCGAGGGTGACTGTTGACGTGTGCAGAGCGTCCCTGGCTCGCGCCCAGGTCGGGGCGAGGGGACGGACGTAAAGTCTACACATAGACACTGAAATACATGGATAATGATCAGAAATTTTACTTCAAAGAAACTGTCACACGAACACATTCAGAAGAAATACGGAGGGAAGGTCTGTCGTTAAACTTGGAGAAGTTTCTTCAAGTAGGAATGAAGGATGTAGGTAATGTTGTCAGTCTGGTGTAGAAGGATTGTTCTACTCGGTTATATCACCAGCTGGGTGTTCTGTGTGCAAGGAGTTTTGAATGTTCGTTTTAGTTCCTCTAAGTTATGGCCGACTCTTGGTAGGATGAGAATAGTGGGTACGTAACCTTTATTATATTTATACTTATGGTACGATGAGAATATAAACGTTGTCTATGAAGTAACATTTCGATCTGAAACATTGTTTGACGTCCAGTTTCTGTCTGCAACGTTCTACCAAAGGAACTGAAACTAATAGAGTGTACTTGTCTTTAATCTCCAGGGTTGTTGTCAGTGATGGACCTTGTTGAGGTCAACCCAAACCTGGGGGCGAGTCGTGAGGCGGTGGAGAGCACTGCTTCCATGGCGGTGGACGTCATCGCATCCGCCCTAGGGCAGACCCGTGAGGGAGGTCCCATCACTCAGGAGTCGCAAACGCTTAAAGAGGATACGGAACAGCTCCGGCTCTAGAACACACAGCTTCTAGAACACACAGCTTCTAGAACACACAGCTTCTAGAAGACTAAGAACTTTCAACATGTGACCACTTGGCATTCCTGAATTCTAAAAGACATTTACATACACACACTGGGGCAGTAGTTGGAAAGTCTTCTGTGTGTATGGTGCTGTATGGCAACCTGTTCAACAGACAGTCAAACTTCAATCATGACTGAACTTATAATAACCAATAAGCCCCAAATAAAGGCTTTATACACCTTATTTACTAAGATGACTTGAAAAACTTAGCCTGGGCCCAGATCTTTGCTATCATATCATCTGTTTGGCAGGACAAGGAATCGCACAAAATAGTCACAAAAACAGACTGGTACCCAGGCTATGGAAAGCTCTCATCTAAAATGTCAACTGTAATTGATGTGATCAGCTGGTCTCCCTGGCCTTTGGAAAGACAGCCTCCCAAGCTCCACTAGGGAAATGTTGACTGTGATCAGCAGTATGCCATAGACATAGTGATCAGCAGTATGCCATAGACATAGTGATCAGTAGTGTGCCATATACATAGTGATCAGCAGTATGCCATAGACATAGTGATCAGTAGTGTGCCATAGACATAGTGATCAGTAGTGTGCCATAGACATAGTGATCAGTAGTGTGCCATAGACATAGTGATCAGTAGTGTGCCATAGACATAGTGATCAGTAGTGTGCCATAGACATAGTGATCAGCAGTATGCCATAGACATAGTGATCAGTAGTGTGCCATAGACGTAGTGTGCCATAGACATAGTGATCAGCAGTATGCCATAGACATAGTGATCAGTAGTGTGCCATAGACATAGTGATCAGTAGTGTGCCATAGACATAGTGATCAGTAGTGTGCCATAGACATAGTGATCAGCAGTATGCCATAGACATAGTGATCAGTAGTGTGCCATAGACATAGTGATCAGTGGTATGCCATACACTTTATTTAACTAGGCAAGTCAGTTAAGAACAAATTCTTATTTTCAATGACGACCTAGGAGCAGTGGGTCAACTGCCTGTTCAGGGGCAGAACGACAGATTTGTACCTTGTCAGCTCGGGGATATGAACTTGCAACCTTTACAGTTGCTAGTCCAACACTCTAACCACTAGGCTACCCTGCCGCCCCTCCACTCTAACCACTAGGCTACCCTGCCGCCCCTCCACTCTAACCAGTAGGCTACCGTGCCGCCTAGTTGCTGACAACTTAACCCTGCAACTCTGTAATGGGGTTGTATGAAGCTGGACACGACGACAAGCATGAATCTGCCTCAACTGCGTTTAGGTGCAGACTGTTATTATTATTCTACTGATGTTTACACTGTTTGGTTTGGACATATACCTCAGCTAAATACGAAGTGGCTGTGCCAGTTGGTAGGGATGCTGTGCCAGTTGGTAGGGATGCTGTGCCAGTTGGTAGGGATGCTGTGCCAGTTGGTAGGGATGCTGTGCCAGTTGGTAGGGATGCTGTGCCAGTTGGTAGGGATGCTGTGCCAGTAGGTAGGGATGCTGTGCCAGTTGAGTTGTTGTAGGGATGCTGTGCCAGTTGGTAGGGATGCTGTGCCAGTAGGTAGGGATGCTGTGCCAGTTGAGTTGTTGTAGGGATGCTGTGCCTGTAGGTAGGGATGCTGTGCCAGTTGGTAGGGATGCTGTGCCAGTTGGTAGGGATGCTGTGCCAGTTGGTAGGGATGCTGTGCCAGTAGGTAGGGATGCTGTGCCAGTTGGTAGGGATGCTGTGCCAGTTGGTAGGGATGCTGTGCCAGTTGGTAGGGATGCTGTGCCAGTAGGTAGGGATGCTGTGCCAGTAGGTAGGGATGCTGTGCCAGTTGGTAGGGATGCTGTGCCAGTTGGTAGGGATGCTGTGCCAGTTGGTAGGGATGCTGTGCCAGTAGGTAGGGATGCTGTGCCAGTTGAGTTGTTGTAGGGATGCTGTGCCAGTTGGTAGGGATGCTGTGCCAGTTGAGTTGTTGTAGGGATGCTGTGCCAGTTGAGTTGTTGTAGGGATGCTGTGCCAGTTGAGTTGTTGTCGGGATGCTGTGCCAGTTGAGTTGTTGTCGGGATGCTTTTGCACTTTTGGACCAGATTTGGTTTTGATACATTTTATTAGAAGTATTGTGTTTTGTAGTTTTACATTGAATAATCACTATTATGAATCCATGTTTATGTATTAACTGCGTGTTTTACATTTGTCAGTTTTAAAGGACTAGGTAACGCTTTTCTCCAGTAAATCTATATAAGTTACAAGTGGTGTACGTAATGGATATGGTAAATGCTGATAAGAGTGAAGTAATATTATTTAATTTACTAAATGTAAAAACATGCCTTTTTGATGTGACCACTAAATCTGTATTTTTAAATAAAGTAATTTAGTCTTCCACAACGACGTCAGTCTGTGTTTATTACTAGTTACCGTGGAGACGCATAGCTTATGACTGGCAGATCAAATCTAGTTGGTTTTACTCTATTACATAACGTTCAGTCTTATATAACCAGGTCTATATATGGAGTGTTCAGTGTGCCCAGTCTGGTTTCGTGAGGCTACAAGGCACCGATATGTTCTGGAATAATCACATACTCTAAAGGCTGTCACTATATAGTCTTCCATCTGTCCTCACCCTGCACTTCTCTCAAAACTTCAGTAGGAAGCAAGGAGAGGATTTCAAGTAAAGGACACAAGGAATCTTGAAGACCATTGTAAAAATCCTTGCCGCCTCTTCAAAACCCATCGGATGAGAACGGTTCCTCCCCTCTCGGACCTTCTCATCCAATGGGTTTTTGAGAAGGAGGCGAGGACAGGAAGTGAGGAATCAAGGAAATGGAATTGCGAATATTTTTTTTTTCTTTTTTTTTCTCCCCCCCCCCAGGAGGTTGGTGGCACCTTAATTGGGGAGAACAGGCTTGTGGTAAATGGCTCAACATTCTGACTATATATAGAGAAAGAAATAGTCTATTGCACATTTCCACAATATTTATATTCAGGCATTTAAACACAATACCATTTGGATGCTCTTTCATGCTAGGTTTAGGACCTCATATGGAAGCGTATAGCTGATGTATAGAACAATCTTTAAATGATCTACTTTGGTTATAGAGACAAGCATCACAAAACCTCTAAACACAATATGTTCATTTGACTGTTGTTGTTTTTTCCCCACCCAACTTGTTTACTACTTTTTCCACGTGGTTTCTTTATTCACAGACTCCATGAAATGATGTCCGACCTCTTCCTACATATTTAGTCCAATTATATATGTTCTGTATGGTTTCCTAGAAACAAGGGTGGCTTAACTTAACCCCTTTGTTTCAATTTACCCCCACTCTCCCCTAAACAAAATATATTTCTCTGAGCAATTGTATTTGTATAAAATAATATAATTTTCCAAATATTTTGAGCATACAGTATAGCTCAGTATTTGAATTACTTCCTAAATACAGTAACTAATGTTCATATTTATTTAAAGGGAGTTAGTTAGTATCTCTAAACTATATTTCCCTGGGAGTGACACTGAACGAAAAAACACTTCTCTCAGTAGAACACAGTACGAATATAACAACAGACACGTGTGGGAAGTCATTGGCTAGTAACAGGTGTTGTTAACAACACAACATTATCTACACCACACCCCTGTTGTATTTGTAACCACGATACAATGACTTTATTGGAGGAGGTCTAGGCAGACAGACAGAACCAGTGTTGTGGTCTAGGTAGACAGATATAACCAGTGTTGTGGTCTAGGTAGACAGCTAGAACCAGTGTTGTGGAGGAGGTCTAGGCAGACAGACAGAACCAGTGTTGTGGTCTAGGTAGACAGATATAACCAGTGTTGTGGTCTAGGTAGACAGATAGAACCAGTGTTGTGGAGGAGGTCTAGGTAGACAGATAGAACCAGTGTTGTGGTCTAGGTAGACAGATAGAACCAGTGTTGTGGAGGAGGTCTAGGTAGACAGATAGAACCAGTGTTGTGGTCTAGGTAGACAGACAGAACCAGTGTTGTGGTCTAGGTAGACAGACAGAACCAGTGTTGTGGTCTAGGTAGACAGACAGAACCAGTGTTGTGGTCTAGGTAGACAGACAGAACCAGTGTTGTGGTCTAGGTAGACAGACAGAACCAGTGTTGTGGTCTAGGTAGACAGATATAACCAGTGTTGTGGTCTAGGTAGACAGCTAGAACCAGTGTTGTGGAGGAGGTCTAGGCAGACAGACAGAACCAGTGTTGTGGTCTAGGTAGACAGATAGAACCAGTGTTGTGGTCTAGGTAGACAGATAGAACCAGTGTTGTGGTCTAGGTAGACAGATAGAACCAGTGTTGTGGAGGAGGTCTAGGTAGACAGACAGAACCAGTGTTGTGGTCTAGGTAGACAGATAGAACCAGTGTTGTGGTCTAGGTAGACAGATAGAACCAGTGTTATGGAGGAGGTCTAGGTAGACAGATATAACCAGTGTTGTGGTCTAGGTAGACAGATAGAACCAGTGTTGTGGTATAGGTAGACAGATAGAACCAGTGTTGTGGAGGAGGTCTAGGTAGACAGATAGAACCAGTGTTGTGGAAGAGGTCTAGGTAGACAGACAGAACCAGTGTTGTGGTCTAGGTAGACAGAGAGAACCAGTGTTATGGAGGAGGTCTAGGTAGACAGATAGAACCAGTGTTGTGGAGGAGGTCTTGGTAGACAGACAGAACCAGTGTTGTGGAGGAGGTCTAGGTAGACAGACAGAACCAGTGTTGTGGAGGAGGTCTAGGTAGACAGATAGAACCAGTGTTGTGGAGGAGGTCGAGGTAGACAGATAGAACCAGTGTTGTGGAGGAGGTTGAGGTAGACAGATAGAACCAGTGTTGTGGTCTAGGTAGACAGATAGAACCAGTGTTGTGGTCAAGGTAGACAGATAGAACCAGTGTTGTGGTCTAGGTAGACAGATAGAACCAGTGTTGTGGTCTAGGTAGACAGATAGAACCAGTGTTGTGGAGGAGGTCGAGGTAGACAGATAGAACCAGTGTTGTGGAGGAGGTCGAGGTAGACAGATAGAACCAGTGTTGTGGTCTAGGTAGACAGATAGAACCAGTGTTGTGGTCGAGGTAGACAGATAGAACCAGTGTTGTGGAGGAGGTCTATGTAGACAGATACAACCAGTGTTGTGGTCTATGTAGACAGATAGAACCAGTGTTGTGGAGGAGGTCTAGGTAGACAGATAGAACCAGTGTTGTGGAGGAGGTCTAGGTAGACAGATAGAACCAGTGTTGTGGAGGAGGTTTAGGCAGACAGATATAGCCAGTGTTGTGGAGGAGGTCTGGAGGACTCTGGATCAGGCTGGGAGAGACTCTGGATCAGGCTGGGAGAGACTCTGGATCAGGCTGGGAGAGACTCTGGATCAGGCTGGGAGAGACTCTGGATCAGGCTGGGAGAGACTCTGGATCAGGCTGGGAGAGACTCGGGACCAGGCTGGGAGAGACTCTGGATCAGACTGGGAGAGACTCGGGACCAGGCTGGGAGAGACTCTGGACCAGGCTGGGAGAGACTCTGGACCAGGCTGGGAGAGACTCGGGACCAGGCTGGGAGAGACTCGGGACCAGGCTGGGAGAGACTCGGGACCAGGCTGGGAGAGACTCTGGACCAGGCTGGGAGAGACTCGGGACCAGGCTGGGAGAGACTCGGGACCAGGCTGCCATAGTTCTGACACCAAGGCCCATATCCACAAAGCATCTCAAAGTAAGAGTGCTGATCTAGGATCTGTCCATATCATCTCATTCATTCTGATCTAGGATCTGTCCTTATAATCTTTCATTCATTCTGATCTAGGATCTGTCCATATCATCTCATTCATTCTGATCTAGGATCTGTCCATATCATCTCATTCATTATGATCTAGGATCTGTCCATATCATCTCATTCATTATGATCTACAATACAAAACTGATCCTAGATCAGCACTCCTACCAGGAGAAGCTTCCCCAATACCTTCCCACTCCGAGCCTTATGTCTCCAGACTCTTCCTACTGACTCACTCTGTCTCTGATGCGGTTTCGGCTGTTCCCTCTGATTACCCAGCTCTTGGATGATGTCCGCGCCGATCTGCTCTGTCTCGGCGGCGATCTGCTCTGTCTCGGCGGCGATCTGCTCTGTCTCGGCGGCGATCTGCTCTGTCTCGGCAGCGATCTGGTCTGTCTCGGCGGCGATCTGCTCTGTCTCGGCGGGGCTCTGGTTTGTCTCAGTGGCGATCTGCTCTGTCTCGGCAGCGATCTGCTCTGTCTCGGCGGGGCTCTGGTCTGTCTCGGCAGCGATCTGCTCTGTCTCGGCAGCGATCTGGTCTGTCTCGGCAGCGATCTGGTCTGTCTCGGCGGCGATCTGGTTTGTCTCGGCAGCGATCTGCTCTGTCTCGGCGGCGATCTGGTCTGTCTCGGCGGAGATCTGCTCTGTCTTGGCAGCGATCTGGTTTGTCTCGGCGGCGATCTGCTCTGTCTCGGCAGCGATCTGGTTTGTCTCGGCGGCGATCTGCTCTGTCTCGGCAGCGATCTGGTCTGTCTCAGTGGCGATCTGCTCTGTCTCTGCAGCGATCTGGTCTGTCTCGGCGGGGCTCTGGTCTGTCTCAGTGGCGATCTGCTCTGTCTCGGCGGGCGATGCTCTAACTCCTCTCTATACTCTGACTGGCGTTGTTCAGGTGCTCGTGTCCCTGGAGCAGCAAGGCCCTCTGAGACTGAAGCTGAAGGTCTGAAACCAAACAGATAATATAATATAAATCAATCAATTAATAATCAATCAATACCTGCATGGAAAGTGCAATAAGCTGTCAGGTGAATGTAAGTCCTGAATATGTTCTTTATTGGGTCCTTTATTGTCTTGTATCTAAATATCTCCACAGCATCACCACATATCAGGACTGTATCGTCTTTACCACTACCAGTTGTAAACTACACTACTCATCGTACTGTAGGGTAAAGGTGAATGGTGTATGTACGTTACTCCTCGGTACAGAGGATCAACTTCCCCTTTCCCCAATTGTAACCATAACCATTAGTGGTAGGAATCAGCGTCTGGGGGCAACCTCCCAATACACTCACACTTGTGTTCGTTCTGAGAGGAGAAAATGCTGTAGACACATCATCTACATACAGTACAATACAGATATGGGAGATTGACCAATGAGAAACACGTGCCATTTAAACAAATCATAAGTGAAATGTCTACTCAGTTCAATGGTAGTATTGGTTAGAGGTGAATTTAACCTGTATGCCAGTAGCAGGTCTATGTAATCCAGGTTAAATCAGTGAACCGTTACAGCTCACTAGTGCCCCCTGGTGTACAAAAATTAATGATTACGTGCTAAAAAAAAAATGTGGATATTAACTTATTATTTTATATATATTTCATATTTATTTAACCAGGTAGGCTAGTTGAGAACAAGTTCTCATTTACAACTGCGACCTGGCCAAGATAAAGCAAAACAGTGCGACACAAACAACAACACAGAGTTACACATGGAATAAACAAACATACAGTCAATAATACAGTAGAAAAAGTCTATATACAATGTGTACAAGTGAGGTAGGAAAATCGAGGTAAAGGCAATAAATATGCCACAGTGGTGAAGCAATTACAATATAGCAATTAAACACTGGAATGGTAGATGTGCAGAAGATGAATGTGCAAGTAGAGATACTGGGGTGCAAAGGAGCAAAATAAATAACAGTATGGGGATGAGGTAGGTAGATAGATGGGCTGTTTACAGATGGGCTATTTACAGGTGCAGTGATCTGTGAGCTGCTCTGACAGCTGGTGCTTAAAGCTAGTGAGGGAGATATGAGTCTCCAGCTTCAGTGATTTTTGCAGTTCGTTCCAGTCATTGACTACATGACTGTCATAGTACCTACCACTTCCTCTGCTTCTGATGCTCCTATCAAAAGATGATGAACTTTTAAAGGTTGAGCTGCACTGTTGGGCAATGGCACCGACAGAGAGGGTTGCCTCACTTCAGGTACTTAGAAAACTATGCAGTTATTTGTTGTTTAATGTATTATTCCTGACATTGTTAGCCCAGAACATCTCAAGTGTTATTACATACAGCTGGGAAGAACGATTTGATATAAAAGTGATGTCATCTTACCATCATTATGACCAGGAATACATCTAACCATCATTATGACCAGGAATACAACTAACCATCATTATGACCAGGAATACAACTAACCATCATTACGACCAGGAATACGACTAACCATCATTACGACCAGGAATACGACTAACCATCATTACGACCAGGAATACGACTAACCATCATTACGACCAGGAATACGACTAACCATCATTACGACCAGGAATACGACTAACCATCATTACGACCAGGAATACGACTAACCATCATTACGACCAGGAATACAACTAACCATCATTATGACCAGGAATACAACTAACCATCATTATGACCAGGAATACATCTAACCATCATTATGACCAGGAATACGACTAACCATCATTATGACCAGGAATACAACTAACCATCATTATGACCAGGAATACAACTAACCATCATTACGACCAGGAATACATCTAACCATCATTATGACCAGGAATACATCTAACCATCATTATGACCAGGAATACGACTAACCATCATTACGACCAGGAATACGACTAACCATCATTATGACCAGGAATACAACTAACCATCATTACGACCAGGAATACAACTAACCATCATTATGACCAGGAATACAACTAACCATCATTATGACCAGGAATACGACTAACCATCATTATGACCAGGAATAAGACATACCATCATTATGACCAGGAATACGACTAACCATCATTATGACCAGGAATACGACTAACCATCATTATGACCAGGAATACAACTAACCATCATTATGACCAGGAATACAACTAACCATCATTATGACCAGGAATACAACTAACCATCATTATGACCAGGAATAAGACATACCATCATTATGACCAGGAATACAACTAACCATCATTATGACCAGGAATACAATTTCCCCGAAGCGGAGCCTTTGTTCGGACCTTAACCCCGGACGTGGGATCTGATCCCAGAGGCCCGACCCAAAACAACGCGGTCACCGCAGGAGAGGCAGACGGAGTGGCCTATTGGTCAGACTCAGAAGGCGAGCACACCATCCACCGCTTCCGAGCATATTACTCGCCAATGTCCAATCTGTAGATAACAAGGTGGATGAAATTAGGGCACGAGTTGCCTTCCAGAGAGACATCAGAGATTGTAACATTCTCTTTTTCACGGAAACATGTTTCACTCGGAATACGTTGTCAGTCGGTACAGCCACCCGGTTGCTTCACGCATCGCACCCACAGAAACAAACATCTCTCTGGTAAGAAGAAGGGCGGGGGTGTATGCCTTATGACTAACGACTCATGGTATAATCACAACAACATACAGGAACTCACTCGGGATATGTTGTCAGAGTCGGTACAGCCACCCGGTTGCTTCACGCATCGCACCCACAGAAACAAACATCTCTCTGGTAAGAAGAAGGGCGTGGGTGTATGCCTTATGACTAACGACTCATGGTATAATCACAACAACATACAGGAACTCACTCGGGATATGTTGTCAGAGTCGGTACAGCCACCCGGTTTCTTCATGCATCACGCCGACAGAAACAAACATCTCTCTGGTAAGAAGAAGGGCGGGGGTGTATGCCTTATGATTAACGACTCATGGTATAATCACAGCGACATACAGGAACTCAAGTCCTTTTGTTCACCTGACCTAGAATTCCTTACAAACAAATGCCGACCACATTATCTACCAAGAGAATTCTCTTCAATTATAATCACAGCCGTTTATATCCCCCCCAAGCAGATCCCTCGTCGGCCCTGAAAGAACACTGGACTCTATGTAAACTGGAAACCATACATCCTGAGGCTGCATTTATTGTTGCCAGGGATTTTAACAAAGCTAACCTAAGATCAATACTTTCTAAATTCTATCAGCACATCGAATGCGCGACACGAGCTGGTAGCATTCTGGATCATTGCTACTGGAACTTCCGCGATGCATACAAAGCCCTGCCTTCAGGCAAGTCTGACCACGACTCCATTTTGTTGCTCCCAGCCTATAGACAGAAACTAAAACAGGAAACGCCCGTGCTCAGGTCAATAAAACGCTGCTCTGACCAATTGGATTCCACGCTTCAAGATTGCTTCGATCACGTGGACTGGGATATGTTCCGGATAGCCTCAGAGAACAACATTTGTTGTTGGATACGCTGACTCGGTGAGCGAGTTTTTTAGCAAGTGCATCGGAGATGTCATACCCTCTGTGACTATTAAAACCTTCCCTAACCAGAAAGCGTAGATTAATGGCAGATGATCGTGGACTTGAGGAAACAGAAGAGGGAGCATCCCCCTTATCCACATCGACGGGACAGTAGTGGAGAAGGTGGGAAGTTTTAAGTTCCCATCACGGACAAACTGAAATAGTCCACCCACACAGACAGCGTGGTGAAGAAGGCGCATCAGCGTCAATTCAACCTCAGGAGGCTGAAGAAATTTGGCTTGTCATCTAAAACACTCACAAACTTTGACAGATGCACAATCGAGAGCATCCTGTCGGGCTGTATCACCACCTGGTACGGCAATTGCACCGCAAGGCTCTCCAGAGGGTAGTGCGGTCTGCACAACGCATCACCGGGGGCAAACTACCTGCCCTCCAGGACACCTACAGCACCGGAAGGCCAAAAAGATCATCAAGGACAACAACCACCCGAGCCACTGCCTGTTCACCCCGCTATCATCCAGAAGGTGAGGTCAGTACAGGTGCATCAAAGCAGGGACCGAGAGACTGAAAAACAGCTTCTATCTCAAGGCCATCAGACTGTTAAACAGCCATCACTAACATAGAGAGGCTGTCGCCAACACACTGACTCAAATCTCTGGCCACTTAAATAAATGGACTTAATAAAAGGTATCACTAGTCACTTTAAATAACGTTTACATATGCTATGTTACTCATCTCATACGTATATACTGTATTCTACACCATCTACTGCATCTTGCCTATGCCGCTCACCCATATATCTATATGTACATGTTCCATTCATCCCTTTACACTTGTGTGTATAAGGTAGTTGTTGTGAATTTGCTAGGTGACTTGTTAGATATTACTGCATAGTCGGAACTAGAAGATGTTAGAATGTTAAATACTGGAGAGTTGAGACCAAATCACGGGCGCTGGACAGAGTGGATTTCAGTTGTAACAAAAGGCAGTTTTAATGAGTTAAAAGATATCTTGTCCCGCAGTTTTACGTGCACGGATCTAGTTCATATAACTCGGTAAGGAGTCAGGTGAAAAAGAGAACTTATACAAAGGTTACATTCATTTCTATACATAGAATAAAGTAGGTAGAGTCTTGTCGTGACGCCTTCTGAATGGTCCCGTAGGGTTGGAGGCGGACCCGCTCTAGCCAGAGTAGAAGCCCCCATTGGTGCACAGCAGTCTTCTGTTCTGGGCACCCGACCAGTAGAAGGGGGGAAGAGTGTTTATACTGGGAGATGTTTGTGTCAGGGGTTCGTGAGGTAGAGGGGCAGTTTTTATGGCTGGGTGTATGTGTTCATGCGAGGGAATGTCTTTGTTTCCTGGGGTCGGGAGACAACAAAGCTGAGGAGATAGTGTTAGGGGGGTAGTTTTATTGCAGGCTGTGTGAGCTAGTTCCTGTTTTAGCAGGGGTATGTAAGATGACTTGAGTCAGGCGGATTAGCTTAGCTCTGTATAATATATGAGCTATGTGTATGAATATTTATATAACAAAGCACAAGCATTTCATTACACTCGCATCAACATCTGCTAACCATGTGTATGTGACAAATAACATTTGATTTGGTGTGGGCATTGTTTAGCTAGTGTCACAGGAAGGGATCTGATATATGTGTGCTTCAGGTGTGTTGCGCAAGCAGAGCAGGAACGTGCCACTACTAGTTCACTGATGTAGCTGGCAAGTTAACTGCTGTTTAGATTCTCTCTTCTCTCCCGCGTTTTTGTTCGCTTGTAAATGTTGATACTGGAGACTGTTATCAAAGAAAACACGTGTCACCTAGCATCTAAGAAACACATTGACAATCTATGTTAGCTTTGATGTTACATTAGATCATGTATTGAATATTTAACCACCACGGTAGTAAATCATTCACAAATAACTTGATACATTTTAATGATCTGCTTGATACATTTTAATGAACTGCTTGATACATTTTAATGAACTGCTTGATACATTTTAATGAACTGCTTGATACATTTTAATGAACTGCTTGATACATTTTAATGAACTGCTTGATACATTTTAATGAACTGCTTGATACATTTTAATGAACGGCTTGATACATTTTAATGAACTGCTTGATACATTTTAATGAACTGCTTGATACGGATTTATGAACTGCTTGATACATTTTAATGAACTGCTTGATACGGATTTATGAACTGCTTGATACATTTTAATGAACTGCTTGATACGGATTTATGAACTGCTTGATACATTTTAATGAACTGCTTGATACTGATTTATGAACTGCTTGATATGGATTTATGAACTGCTTGATACGGATTTATGAACTGCTTGATACGGATTTATGAACTGCTTGATACGGATTTATGAACTGCTTGATACATTTTAATGAACTGTTTGATACATTTTAATGAACTGCTTGATACATTTTAATGAACTGCTTGATACATTTTAATGAACTGCTTGATACATTTTAATGATCTGCTTGATACATTTTAATGAACTGCTTGATACATTTTAATGAACTGCTTGATACATTTTTATGAACTGCTTGATACATTTTTATGAACTGCTTGATACATTTTAATGAACTGCTTGATACATTTTAATGAACTGCTTGATACGGATTTATGAACTGCTTGATACATTTTTATGAACTGCTTGATACATTTTAATGAACTGCTTGATACTGATTTATGAACTGCTTGATATGGATTTATGAACTGCTTGATACGGATTTATGAACTGCTTGATACGGATTTATGAACTGCTTGATACGGATTTATGAACTGCTTGATACATTTTATGAACTGCTTGATACATTTTTAATGAACTGCTTGATACGGATTTCTCCATACCCACTTTGAAGTAATGTTTTATAACAAAAATGCCTCTTTACACAGACATGTTTAGACAGTTCGAAGACCAGTCCCGATCTGATTGTGGACACCACATGTGCAGTGCCTGCCTTTCATACCCATGATGCTGACTGACAGATAATGAATGCACTTTTTCTCTTTATCATTTATTCTGTTAATTAAACACTAATTCTTTGTAGTTGCGGACAGTGGTTTGTCCAGTGCCAATGACTTCCCATTATTTTTTTGGCCATTTCAGGGGGGTGTTCCCTAACATTATTAAGAAACAGCTAGTTGTAATTTGTCCCTTAATGACTCATCATCACCCATTGCTCACTATGGTTTATGATTGTACTTTAAAGTTCAGGTCGGGCCTCCCGAGTGGTGCAGCGGTCTAAGGCACTGCATCGCAGTGGCATCGGGGTTGCAGCGCTGGGACAAGATTGTAACTACCATCAGGTCAGGCTGTACAGGAACATGATATACATCAGGTCAGGCTGTCCAGTAACATGTTATACATCAGGTCAGGCTGTCCAGTAACATGTTATACATCAGGTCAGGCTGTCCAGTAACATGTTATACATCAGGTCAGGCTGTCCAGTAACATGTTATACATCAGGTCAGGCTGTCCAGTAATACATCAGGTCAGGCTGTCCAGTAACATGCTATACATCAGGTCAGGCTTTCCAGTAACATGCTATACATCAGGTCAGGCTGTCCAGTAATACATCTGTTCAGGCTGTCCAGTAACATCTTATACATCAGGTCAGGCTGTCCAGTAACACATCAGGTCAGGCTGTCCAGTAACATGTTATACATCAGGTCAGGCTGTACAGGAACATGATATACATCAGGTCAGGCTGTCCAGTAATACATCAGGTCAGGCTGTCCAGTAACATGCTATACATCAGGTCAGGCTTTCCAGTAACATGCTATACATCAGGTCAGGCTGTCCAGTAATACATCTGTTCAGGCTGTCCAGTAACATCTTATACATCAGGTCAGGCTGTCCAGTAACACATCAGGTCAGGCTGTCCAGTAACATGTTATACATCAGGTCAGGCTGTACAGGAACATGATATACATCAGGTCAGGCTGTCCAGTAATACATCAGGTCAGGCTGTCCAGTAACATGCTATACATCAGGTCAGGCTGTCCAGTAACATGCTATACATCAGGTCAGGCTGTCCAGTAATACATCTGTTCAGGCTGTCCAGTAACATCTTATACATCAGGTCAGGCTGTCCAGTAACACATCAGGTCAGGCTGTCCAGTAACATACTATACATCAGGTCAGGCTGTCCAGTAATACATCAGGTCAGGCTGTCCAGTAACATGCTATACATCAGGTCAGGCTGTCTAGTAACATGCTATACATCATGTCAGGCTGTCCAGTAACACATCAGGTCAGGCTGTCCAGTAATACATACCCCAGGCTGAGAACATCATATTTCATAAGGTCAGGCTGTTTAGTAACACATCAGGTCAGGCTGTCAAATCATCAGGTCAGGCTGTCCAGTAACATTTATAAATCAGGTTTTGGCTTATCCAGTAAACATCAATCAGGCTGTCCAGTAATACATCAGGTCAGGCTGTCCAGTAATACATCAGGTCAGGCTGTCCAGTAATACATCAGGTCAGGCTGTCCAGTAACATGCTACACATCAGGTCAGGCTGTCCAGTAACATGCTATACATCAGGTCAGGCTGTCCAGTAATACATCAGGTCAGGCTGTCCAGTAACATGCTATACATCAGGTAATGCTGTCCAGTAATACATCAGGTTTTAGGCTGTCCAGTAATCATCAGGTCAGGCTGTCCAGGGTAATACATCAGGTCAGGCTGTCCAGTAATACATCAGGTCAGGCTGTCCAGAGTCAATGTGGATGCTATATATCAGGGCAGGCTGTCCAGTAACATGCTATACATCAGGGGGCTGGTCCAGAGTCAATGTGGAGGTTATACATCAGGTCAGGCTGTCCAGTAACATGCTATACATCAGGTCAGGCTGTCCAGTAACATGCTATACATCAGGTCATAAAAGCAAACCCCCTGAGAGATCATATTTCATAACTTAGCTACTTTAGTTGGCAATAGACCAAGCTTTCAAATCATGCCCACCTGACCTAGATTGTAATTTATAAACGGATGGTTTTGGGATTATGTAAACAACAATCATTGACTATAGGAACACACGGCTGACTACTGCACTTGAAAAGTAAACCACTTTTTTTTTTACAATGTTATCTCCATCATATTTGTCCGACTGTATTGGTATATGTACAGTATATTACGGTACAGAGTCAATGTGGAGGATATGTACAGTATATTACGGTACAGAGTCAATGTGGAGGATATGTACAGTATATTACGGTACAGAGTCAATGTGGAGGATATATACAGGGTTTTACGGTACAGAGTCAATGTAGAGGCTATATACAGGGGGTACTGGTACAGAGGCAATGTGGAGGTTATATACAGGGGGTACCGGTACAGAGTCAATGTGGAGGCTATATACAGGGTGTTACGGTACAGAGTCAATGTGGAGGCTATATACAGGGGTTACCGGTACAGAGGCAATGTGTAGGTTTTATACAGGGTTTTACGGTACAGAGTCAATGTGGAGGCTATATACAGGGGTTATTGGTACAGAGTCAATGTGGAGGCTATATACAGGGGGTACTGGTACAGAGGCAATGTGTAGGTTTTATACAGGGTTTTACGGTACAGAGTCAATGTGGAGGCTATATACAGGGTTTTGCGGTACAGAGTCAATGTGGAGGCTATATACAGGGTGTTACGGTACAGAGTCAATGTGGAGGCTATATACAGGGGTACTGGTACAGAGTCAATGTGGAGGCTATATACAGGGGTACTGGTACAGAGTCAATGTGGAGGTTATATACAGGGGTACCGGTACAGAGTCAATGTGGAGGCTATATACAGGGGTACCGGTACAGAGTCAATGTGGAGGCTATATACAGGGGGTATTGGTACAGAGTCAATGTGGAGGTTATATACAGGGGGTACCGGTACAGAGTCAATGTGGAGGCTATATACAGGGTTTTACGGTACAGAGTCAATGTGGAGGTTATATACAGGGTTTTACCGGTACAGAGTCAATGTGGAGGCTATATACAGGGGTACCGGTACAGAGTCAATGTGGAGGCTATATACAGGGGGTATTGGTACAGAGTCAATGTGGAGGTTATATACAGGGGGTACCGGTACAGAGTCAATGTGGAGGCTATATACAGGGTTTTACGGTACAGAGTCAATGTGGAGGTTGTATACAGAGTTTTACGGTACAGAGTCAATGTGGAGGCTATATACAGGGGGTACCGGTACAGAGTCAATGTGGAGGCTATATACAGGGTTTTACGGTACAGAGTCAATGTGGAGGTTATATACAGGGGGTACCGGTACAGAGTCAATGTGGAGGCTATATACAGGGGGTACCGGTACAGCGTCAATGTGGAGGCTATATACAGGGTTTTACGGTACAGAGTCAATGTGGAGGTTATATACAGGGGTACTGGTACAGAGTCAATGTGGAGGCTATATACAGGGGTACTGGTACAGAGTCAATGTGGAGGTTATATACAGGGGGTACTGGTACAGAGTCAATGTGGAGGTTATATACAGGGTTTTACGGTACAGAGTCAATGTGGAGGTTATATACAGGGTTTTACGGTACAGAGTCAATGTGGAGGTTATATACAGGGGGTACTGGTACAGAGTCAATGTGGAGGCTATATACAGGGTTTTACGGTACAGAGTCAATGTGGAGGTTATATACAGGGGGTACCGGTTCAGAGTCAATGTGGAGGCTATATACAGGGGGTACTGGTACAGAGTCTATGTGGAGGCTATATACAGGGGGTACTGGTACAGAGTCAATGTGGAGGTTATATACAGGGTTTTACGGTACAGAGTCAATGTGGAGGTTATATACAGGGTTTTACGGTACAGAGTCAATGTGGAGGTTATATACAGGGTTTTACGGTACAGAGTCAATGTGGAGGTTATATACAGGGTTTTACGGTACAGAGTCAATGTGGAGAGAGGCAGACCTACACAATGGTCCTTTTGTATTGCAAGAGAGTTTTTTTGAAGAGGCGCTTGCTTCTCTTGGGTGCCTCTGTGTTGCTCCCAAAGAAAATGCAGAACATGTTGAACCTCCTGCAGCATTTACAATGTTGGCTGGTTATGGTATGGTCAGGACTGGTGTAGAGGTGTTCCGCAGGGACTCAGAGGACAGTGACTCAGAGGACAGTGACTCAGAGGACAGTGACTCAGAGGACAGTGACTCAGAGGACAGTGACTCAGAGGACAGTGACTCAGAGGACAGTGACTCAGAGGACAGTGACTCAGGGGACAGTGACTGAGAGGACAGTGACTCACAGGACAGTGACTTAGAGGACATTGACTCGGGACTGTGACTGAGAGGACAGTGACTCAGGGGACTGTGACTGAGAGGACTGTGACTGAGAGGACAGTGACTCACAGGACAGTGACTTAGAGGACAGTGACTCAGGGGACTGTGACTGAGAGGACTGTGACTCAGGGGACTGTGACTGAGAGGACTGTGACTGAGAGGACAGTGACTGAGAGGACAGTGACTGAGAGGACAGTGACTGAGAGGACAGTGACTCACAGGACAGTGACTTAGAGGACAGTGACTGAGAGGACAGTGACTCAGAGGACAGTGACAGTGACATAGAGGACAGTGACTGAGAGGACAGTGACTCAGAGGACAGTGACATAGAGGAAAGTGACATAGGGGACAGTGACTCAGGGGACAGTGACTCAGGGGATAGTGACTGAGAGGACAGTGACTCAGAGGACAGTGACTCAGAGGACAGTGACTCAGAGGACAGTGACTCAGAGGACAGTGATACAAATTGTTTATCACCTTTTAAAGGGTTTATTTACAACCTCTGGGGTATAAGATGATGGGCAAAGTGGTATAGGAGAGTCTGACATATAGCCTCTATCTTGAGTTCAGTCTTCACCAACGAGAACCGAGATGGGCCTAGCTTCGTCGTTCATCACTGGGAAAGGCCTTGATTCTAGTCCGTAGAAAAATCCCCCATCTCATTAGATCAGAACAGGATGGATTCAACAGTGATTCGTTTTACTGGTTTGCATCCCAGAATAAAGGATAGTTGTGTTTTGCTGCGTAACACACTTAAATTATTTGTCTACGCGGCTCACTGTCAGGTTATTAGATATATACGTTTCAGTAACAACAGAACTCTGTCAGGTTATTAGATATATACATTTCAGTAACAACAGACTCTGTCAGGTTATTAGATATATATGTTTCAGTAACAACAGACTCTGTCAGGTTATTAGATATATATGTTTCAGTAACAACAGAACTCTGTCAGGTTATTAGATATATATGTTTCAGTAACAACAGAACTCTGTCAGGTTATTAGATATATATGTTTCAGTAACAACAGAACTCTGTCAGGTTATTAGATATATACATTTCAGTAACAACAGAACTCTGTCAGGTTATTAGATATATATGTTTCAGTAACAACAGACTCTGTCAGGTTATTAGATATATACGTTTCAGTAACAACAGAACTCTGTCAGGTTATTAGATATATATGTTTCAGTAACAATAGACTCTGTCAGGTTATTAGATATATATGTTTCAGTAACAACAGACTCTGTCAGGTTATTAGATATATATGTTTCAGTAACAACAGACTCTGTCAGGTTATTAGATATATATGTTTCAGTAACAACAGACTCTGTCAGGTTATTAGATATATACGTTTCACACCTGGAGTGAGTACTTCTATGGGTCACACCTGGAGTGAGTACTTCTATGAGTCACACCTGGAGTGAGTACTTCTATGAGTCACACCTGGAGTGAGTACTTCTATGAGTCACACCTGGAGTGAGTACTTCTATGAGTCACACCTGGAGTGAGTACTTCTATGAGTCACACCTGGAGTGAGTACTTCTATGAGTCACACCTGGAGTGAGTACTTCTATGAGTCACACCTGGAGTGAGTACTTCTATGAGTCACACCTGGAGTGAGTACTTCTATGGGTCACACCTGGAGTGAGTACTTCTATCACACCTGGAGTGAGTACTTCTATGAGTCACACCTGGAGTGAGTACTTCTATGAGTCACACCTGGAGTGAGTACTTCTATCACACCTGGAGTGAGTACTTCTATGAGTCACACCTGGAGTGAGTACTTCTATGGGTCACACCTGGAGTGAGTACTTCTATGAGTCACACCAGGAGTGAGTACTTCTATGAGTCACACCTGGAGTGAGTACTTCTATGAGTCACACCTGGAGTGAGTACTTCTATGAGTCACACCTGGAGTGAGTACTTCTATGAGTCACACCTGGAGTGAGTACTTCTATGAGTCACACCTGGAGTGAGTACTTCTATGAGTCACACCTGGAGTGAGTACTTCTATGAGTCACACCTGGAGTGAGTACTTCTATGAGTCACACCTGGAGTGAGTACTTCTATGAGTCACACCTGGAGTGAGTACTTCTATGAGTCACACCTGGAGTGAGTACTTCTATGGGTCACACCTGGAGTGAGTACTTCTATGAGTCACACCTGGAGTGAGTACTTCTATGAGTCACACCTGGAGTGAGTACTTCTATGAGTCACACCTGGAGTGAGTACTTCTATGAGTCACACCTGGAGTGAGTACTTCTATGAGTCACACCTGGAGTGAGTACTTCTATGAGTCACACCTGGAGTGAGTACTTCTATGAGTCACACCTGGAGTGAGTACTTCTATGAGTCACACCTGGAGTGAGTACTTCTATGAGTCACACCTGGAGTGAGTACTTCTATGGGTCACACCTGGAGTGAGTACTTCTATGGGTCACACCTGGAGTGAGTACTTCTATGGGTCACACCTGGAGTGAGTACTTCTATGGGTCACACCTGGAGTGAGTACTTCTATGAGTCACACCTGGAGTGAGTACTTCTATCACACCTGGAGTGAGTACTTCTATGAGTCACACCTGGAGTGAGTACTTCTATCACACCTGGAGTGAGTACTTCTATCACACCTGGAGTGAGTACTTCTATTCACCCGTTGTTGCTTATCCATTGATCACACTAGATATTTTTACTCTGCTGCTACTAGCTGTTTATTATCTATGCATAGTCACTTTACCCCAACCTACATGTACACATTACCTCAACTAACCTGTACCCCGGCACACTGACTCTGTACCGTAACACCCTGTATATAGCCTCACACCTGGACCGTAAGTACCCTTATATAGCCTCACACTGACTTGTTGTAACACCCTTATCCATTGACTCTGTACACTGATATTTTTGACTCTGTACTGCTACCCCCTGTTTATAATCTCCACATTGACTCTGTACCGTAATACTGTATATATTCTCCACATTGACTCTGTACTGGTACCCCCTGTATATAGCCTCCACATTGACTCTGTACCGGTACCCCTGTATATAACCTCAACATTGACTCTGTACCGTAATACCCTGTATATAGCCTCCACATTGACTCTGTACCGGTACCCCTGTATATAGCCTCCACATTGACTCTGTAACACCCCTGTATATAGCCTCCACATTGACTCTGTACCGGTACCCCCTGTATATAGCCTCCACATTGACTCTGTACCGTAATACCCTGTATATAGCCTCCACATGACTCTGTACTGGTACCCCCTGTATATAGCCTCCACATTGACTCTGTACCGGTACCCCCTGTATATAACCTCCACATTGACTCTGTACCGTAATACCCTGTATATATTCTCCACATTGACTCTGTACCGGTACCCCCTGTATATAGCCTCCACATTGACTCTGTACCGGTACCCCCTGTATATAGCCTCCACATTGACTCTGTACCGTAATACCCTGTATATAGCCTCCACATTGACTCTGTACTGTAATACCCTGTATATAGCCTCCACATTGACTCTGTACTGTAATACCCTGTATATAGCCTCCACATTGACTCTGTACTGTAATACCCTGTATATAGCCTCCACATTGACTCTGTACCGGTACACCCTGTATATAGCCTCCACATTGACTCTGTACCGGTACACCCTGTATATAACCTCGTTATTGTGTTTTTTTTTATCTTACAATTTTTTTACTTTAGTTTATTAAGTAAATATTTTCTTAACTCTATTTCTTGAACTGCATTGTTAGTTAAAGGGTTAGTAAGCTTTTCACGATATGGTCTTGTATTCGGGTGCATGTGACAAATAAAATCAGATTTATCAATGTAATTACACCCAACACAATGTTGAACAACAGTTTATAAAATAGATCATTGTTTCTCAGTGATCGTGGAGTTCATTGTAAACTGCTCAAGTTTATGTACGACTAAAAAAAACTGTCAGGAAATATGATCTTCATCATGAAAAACAAAATACAGGTTGACCCGTTGACTACGTTCACCGGACCACCCAAACGTTAGGTTGACCTGGACCACCCAAACGTTAGGTTGACCTGTAGACTACGTTCACTGGACCACCCAAACGTTAGGTTGACCTGTAGACTACGTTCACTGGACCACCCAAACGTTAGGTTGACCTGTAGACTACGGTCACCGGACCACCCAAACGTTAGGTTGACCTGTAGACTACGTTCACTGGACCACCCAAACGTTAGGTTGACCTGGACCACCCAAACGTTAGGTTGACCTGGACCACCCAAACGTTAGGTTGACCTGGACCACCCAAACGTTAGGTTGACCTGTAGACTACGTTCACTGGACCACCCAAATGTTAGGTTGACCTGTAGACTACGGTCACCAGACCACCCAAACGTTAGGTTGACCTGTAGACTACATTCACTGGACCACCCAAACGTTAGGTTGACCCGTAGACTACGGTCACCAGACCACCCAAACGTTAGGTTGACCTGTAGACTACGTTCACCTGACCACCCAAACGTTAGGTTGACCTGTAGACTACGGTCACCAGACCACCCAAACGTTAGGTTGACCTGTAGACTACGGTCACTGGACCACCCAAACGTTAGGTTGACCTGTAGACTACGTTCACCAGGCCACCCAAACGTTAGGTTGACCTGTAGACTACGTTGACTACGGTCACCAGACCACCCAAACTTTAGGTTGACCCGTTGACTACGTTCACTGGACCACCCAAACATTAGGTTGACCTGTAGACTACGGTCACTGGACCACCCAAACGTTAGGTTGACCTGTAGACTACGGTCACCAGACCACCCAAACGTTAGGTTGACCTGTAGACTACGGTCACCAGACCACCCAAACGTTAGGTTGACCTGTAGACTACGGTCACCAGACCACCCAAACGTTAGGTTGACTACGGTCACCAGACCACCCAACTGTTTGGTTTGACTACGGTCACCAGACCACCCAAACGTTAGGTTGGGTTAGAGGAAGGGGAGTCAAATAGACGGGATAAGGAGTCAGCCTTCACATTTTTCTTGCCGGGCAGATCGGTGACGGTGAAGTTGAAGTTGAGTCAGGTGAAGAAGACCAGCAAACCTGTCTGGGGTTGAGCCTCTTCTTCTTAAGTACTCCAAATTACGGTGGTCAGTAAAGACCAGGAATGGGTGATGAGCTCCCTCTAACCAGTGGCGCCACTCTTCGATAGCTTAATGGCGAGGAGCTCCCAGTTCCCGACATCATAGTTCCTCTCAGCGGGTGACAGTTTCTTGGAAAAGAAGCTACATGGGTGTAATTTGGGAGGTGTCCCTGCCCACTGAGAAAGAACCCCTCCTACACAGACCTTGGATGCATCAACCTCCAGAACAAAAGGAAGAGCTTTGCCTGTGAGTAGCGAGATGACGAAGTCCACCCTGTCTTTGTCAGAGGTGAAGTCAGAGCGGTGATGGTCTATGTACAGGTGCATGAGAAATCATTGACCTTTCCCTGGGGACACGTCGTATTTATTAGGCATGGATACGGGGGAGATGAACGGGAAGAGGCGGTGGCACCTGATATCGGTGAAGCAGGAACGGACTGGCGAATTGAGGTCGCAGAGTCCATCGATTCGTTCCTCCTGTCGGGTTAGACGTGGCTGCAGCTCCGCTGAATCCATCTGTAGTTTTTAGTGAGGTACGATGGGAGACAGAGAGCTGGTTTCAAGTCGTTGGTGTTTATTAGCAAACGACCACAGGAAGAGGCAGGTAGCTGGGTCTTGGGACAGGCAGAAGGGCATACACAGGGACTCCAACAAGGTAACAGTACAGGCAGGTAATAGGCTAACAACGTAGTCCAGGAGATCAGGCAACAGATTAACGACAGGAACTCTGATTGGCAAAAGCACAGGCAGGTAATAGGCAAAAAGGCATCGTTAGTGAGGATGGCCAAAAACTACGATACACGGGAGTACTAATATGGTAATTAACAGAATTATGAATAGAACGTGTGTCACAACAATCAATACCTCACAGTGATGGGGTGCAAAGAACAGAACAACATAGTGTGTGATAATGACATACAGGTGTGTGAACAGGTGATCAGAATTCAGGTGATTGGGATCTGGAGAGTGAGCTGCGTCCGGGGGATCTATGTGTTTGAGAATGTGAGCTGGACAGTGGGCTTGGAGAGTGAGCTGAGTTCAGGGGATCTTGGTGTTTGAGAGTGTGAGCTGGAAAGTGGGCTGCGTTCAGGGGATCTATGTGTTTGAGAGTGGGATCTGGAAAGTGGGCTGCGTTCGGGGGATCTATGTGTTTGAGAGTGTGAGCTGGAAAGTGGGCTGCGTTCGGGGGATCTATGTGTTTGAGAGTGTGAGCTGGAAAGTGGGCTGCGTTCGGGGGATCTATGTGTTTGAGAGTGTGAGCTGGAAAGTGGGCTGCGTTCGGGGGATCTATGTGTTTGAGAGTGTGAGCTGGAAAGTGGGCTGCGTTCGGGGGATCTATGTGTTTGAGAGTGTGAGCTGGAAAGTGGGCTGCGTTCGGGGGATCTATGTGTTTGAGAGTGTGAGCTGGAAAGTGGGCTGCGTTCGGGGGATCTATGTGTTTGAGAGTGTGAGCTGGAAAGTGGGCTGCGTTCGGGGGATCTATGTGTTTGAGAGTGTGAGCTGGAAGCAGACGTTACACACAGACTGGAATATGTTCTGGGATTCCTCCAATGGCATTGAGGAGTACACCACATCTGTCATTGGCTTCATCAATAAGTGCATTGATGACGTCGTCCCCACAGTGACCATACGTACATACCCCAACCAGAAGCCATGGATTACAGGCACATCCGCACTGAGCTAAAGGCTAGAGCTGCTGGTTTCAAGGAGAGGGACTGGTTGCATCACTACCTGGTATAGCATCTGCTCGACCTCCGACCACAAGGCACTACAGAGGGTAGTGCGAACGGCCCAGTACATCAATGGGGCCGCACATTGACTCTGTACCCCCCCCCCCCCCTGTATATATTGCTATGTTTTACTGCTGCTCTTTAATATCGTGTTACTTTTATTTCTTATTTCTTATCCATATTTTTTAAACTGCATTGTTGGTTAGGGGCTCGGAAGTAAACATTTCACTGTGAGGTCTACACCTATTGTATTTGGCCCGTGTGACATAATCTTCATCAGCTAATTTTCTTTTGGAAAAGTTTTATTTACACAATTCCTTTTAAAAACAGCTCATACATTCATTTAATCATTTATACACATAAAAACGGCAACAAGGCATAAAACACAGCATTTGGATTTACATTTAAATTTGTTAAAAGTACATGTTGTTAAAACCAATGACAACAACTATGAATAAAAGTACTTTCTTTGTAAAAACCTCAAATCTGTAAAAGCCATTTAAAATGTGTACGAAATGATTCAACAAAGATAAAACATTTTTAAGACGTTAGAAACATGTTAAAAAGTCACTTTGTTAAAAGGCTGTCTTCAATCGCTTGTACATCAGCTAATGTCACTTTGAATTTTGGGGGCATTTATGTCATCCAAAGTGCACGTGAAGTAAAATAAAGGCTTCATAATTCATAAAGGTCATGTTAACTGACGGTTATGATATCATAGAAAAAAACGTATAAGATCCCCTTAACTTGTGTTAACCTCAGACCTTATTTTTGGCGTTTATCCCAAAACCCTATTTTTTCCCCGTAGGAATGGCTGAACGATCCAAAGGCAACTCATTACCGGTTTTTATAGGACTACAAACTGGCGATCTTTACCTTCTTTCGGATTAATATATTTTTTTTAATTTGAGGATTAGGATATAGACTAGTATATTTCAAACCAAATGGCAGTTTGTAAAAATTGTAGAATTTTCTGTGTATTACAAAATAGGCCTATTGTTTTTTACAAATAAATAAATATGCATAGCGGAACTGTCTTTCAATACAACTTCAAATACATTAGGCAAGTGGAAGTTGTCGTGCGTTTGTGTCGAATCTATTGGAAGACTACAATCCCAGGATTCCATTGAACGAGCATCACTGTGACAACCCGTAATGTATAATAACTCCTCCTCCCCCATAATGCTTTGACATCTTGGATCAGCTGTTGGTCAGGTGAACACAGAACGGCGCTATGAATGAAGAGCAGTGAAGAAGGGGCTACAATAGAGGGACAGCGAAAGGATCCGTGTCATGATGGTGCTCGTATTGATTGTCGCAGGTCTTGGGGTGGTCGCACTGCTCATGGTTTTATTCGCACCCCACATTAGGTAAGAATAAACGCTTTTTTTTAATGTTCGAGGCTGTCGTCGATGCATCATCTGATTCTATGCTTGGCTAATTAGTCTAACCTCAATAGAAATGAATTACCGTCATTGTCAAGCTAAAAACGAAAGGATTGTGTTTTGCCATTGGGTTTAAGAAGACTATTGGCGGGGATGAATGGGTGAATCGACATCAACGTTGATGACGATGATCCAGATTATTTTTATGCCATACAGCCTAGATCAACACAATTTTTTTGTCCATAATGAAGACAACCACATTTTTCAAAAATACATTCATTTGTTGTTGTTTTGTGGAATAAAGGCTCTGTCAATTGAACATGGCTTATATGTCAATATGAGCAAATGATAATGCAATTCCTTAGGTAAGGAAGTGCTGTACAGTAGCGCGCTACAATATTTCATGACATGATTATGCACGACAGCGTTGCGCGCGTGGGCGGAGTTATATTTGTAACCATTATTGTTTCGGTGAGACCGAGCCACGTTTTGTGGCGTGACTGAGTCGTACGATTTGACGTTTGATCGTTGTTGCCAGAAAGTGATCTTGCATATTGAGTAACAATAATGTTGCATGTTGAACGATCTATAATAGTCATATATAATAATAATAATAATAATAATAATCAACTTTACTGTCAAAAGAAAAAGTTGAACACATGTATCTCTATTCTGTAGCCTCAGGATTCCTCCCAAATGGCATCCTATTCCTAATGTGGTGGGAATGAGAATATATATATATATGGAGAATGGGGTTGTAACAGCAGCCCTGGTGTGGACTTCCACTATATACCATTGCCAACCTCGCCAACACAGACAGGACTGATAAAGAAGTTTGATTGTAGATAAATAAAAACAAATCCATTTTGTTTCTCTGTCAGGAAATACTCAGCAGGTGGAGCATGTATGTCTATGACTCGGCTGGACGGGAAGACGGTCCTGATTACTGGAGCCAACACTGGTATTGGGAAGGAGACTGCTCTGGACCTGGCTATCAGAGGTGACTAACGTTTACACAGGCAGCCCATTCTGGGTCTTTTGCCACTAATTGGTATTTTGACCAGTCAGATCTTATGCCAGTAATTGGGTAGAAGATCAGAATTGAGCTGCCTGTGTAAACTCTGCTAAATTATACCCTATTCCCGATATAGTGCACTACTTTGGGGCCCTGGTCTAAAGTAGTGCACTACTTTGGGGCCCTGGTCTAAAGTAGTGCACTACTTTGGGGCCCTGGTCTAAAGTAGTGCACTTGAGGGTGTATAGTGCCATTTAGGACTCACTAATGTCCTTCATCACCACAAAGATAATGATAACATAAGAAGAGAAGAGACCATTCAAGAAAGTATCAACGATGCTGATTATTGGTTATTATAAACTGGGTGGATTCGAGCCCTGGATGCTGATTGGCTGAACGCCGAGGTATATCAGACCGTATACCACACCCCCTCGGGCCTTACTGTTTTATTGTCTATTGCCAGGTGCGAGGGTGATCATGGCGTGCAGGGATGTGGAGAAGGGTGAGGCGGCCGCAGCATCGATACGACGCATCTACTCTAAGGCAAACGTAGAGGTCCGAGAGCTAGACCTGGCTGATACCAGCTCCATACGGGCCTTTGCTCAACACTTCCTCCGAGGTAAGCCTACTAACTCCATTTACGCATCCCAAATCGCACCCTATTCCCTATGTAGTGCACTACTTTAGACCAGAGCCCTATTCCCTATGTAGTGCACTACTTTAGACCAGAGCCCTATTCCCTATATAGTGCACTACTTTTGACCAGAGCCCTATTCCCTATGTAGTGCACTACTTTAGACCAGAGCCCTATTCCCTATGTAGTGCACTACTTTAGACCAGAGCCCTATTCCCTATGTAGTGTACTACTTTAGACCAGAGCCCTATTCCCTATATAGTGCACTACTTTTGACCAGAGCCCTATTCCTCTATATAGTGCACTACTTTAGACCAGAGCCCTATTCCCTATGTAGTGCACTACTTTAGACCAGAGCCCTATTCCCTATTTAGTGCACTACTTTAGACCAGGGCCCTATTCCCTATATAGTGCACTACTTTAGACCAGAGCTCTATTCCCTATATAGTGCACTACTTTAGACTAGAGCCCTATTCCCTATGTAGTGCACTACTTTAGACCAGAGCCCTATTCCCTATGTAGTGCACTACTTTAGAACAGAGCCCTATTCCCTATGTAGTGCACTACTTTAGACCAGAGCCCTATTCCCTATATAGTGCACTACTTTAGACCAGAGCCCTATTCCCTATGTAGTTCACTAATTTTGTGCAATTTGCGACACAGCCCTTCCCGTAACCTTTACAGTATATTACAGTATTTATTCTGGTGTTATTACAGTTTATTACAGTATTTATTCTGGCGTTATTACAGTATTTATTCTGGTGTTATTACAGTTTATTACAGTATTTATTCTGGTGTTATTACAGTATTTATTCTGGTGTTATTACAGTTTATTACAGTATTTATTCTGGTGTTATTACAGTATTTATTCTGGTGTTATTACAGTTTATTCTGGTGTTATTACAGTTTATTACAGTATTTATTCTGGTGTTATTACAGTATTTATTCTGGTGTTATTACAGTTTATTACAGTATTTATTCTGGTGTTATTACAGTATTTATTCTGGTGTTATTACAGTTTATTACAGTATTTATTCTGGTGTTATTACAGTATTTATTCTGGTGTTATTACAGTTTATTACAGTATTTATTCTGGTGTTATTACAGTATTTATTCTGGTGTTATTACAGTTTATTACAGTATTTATTCTGGTGTTATTACAGTATTTATTCTGGTGTTATTACAGTTTATTACAGTATTTATTCTGGTGTTATTACAGTATTTATTCTGGTGTTATTACAGTATTTATTCTGGTGTTATTACAGTATTTATTCTGGTGTTATTACAGTATTTATTCTGGTGTTATTACAGTTTATTACAGTATTTATTCTGGTGTTATTACAGTATTTATTCTGGCGTTATTACAGTATTTATTCTGCCGTTATTACAGTTTATTACAGTTTATTCTGGTGTTATTACAGTTTATTACAGTATTTATTCTGGTGTTATTACAGTATTTATTCTGGTGTTATTACAGTATTTATTCTGGTGTTATTACAGTTTATTACAGTATTTATTCTGGTGTTATTACAGTTTATTACAGTATTTATTCTGGTGTTATTACAGTATTTATTCTGGTGTTATTACAGTTTATTACAGTATTTATTCTGGTGTTATTACAGTATTTATTCTGGTGTTATTACAGTTTATTACAGTATTTATTCTGGCGTTATTACAGTATTTATTCTGGCGTTATTACAGTATTTATTCTGGCGTTATTACAGTATTTATTCTGGCGTTATTACAGTATTTATTCTGGCGTTATTACAGTATTTATTCTGGTGTTATTACAGTATTTATTCTGGTGTTATTACAGTATTTATTCTGGTGTTATTACAGTTTATTACAGTATTTATTCTGGTGTTATTACAGTATTTATTCTGGTGTTATTACAGTTTATTACAGTATTTATTCTGGTGTTATTACAGTATTTATTCTGGTGTTATTACAGTTTATTACAGTATTTATTCTGGCGTTATTACAGTATTTATTCTGGCGTTATTACAGTATTTATTCTGGTGTTATTACAGTATTTATTCTGGCGTTATTACAGTTTATTACAGTATTTATTCTGGTGTTATTACAGTATTTATTCTGGCGTTATTACAGTTTATTACAGTATTTATTCTGACGTTATTACAGTTTATTACAGTATTTATTTTGATGTTATTAGTTTATTACAGTATTTATTCTGCCGTTATTACAGTATATTTCAAGGCAAGAACTAATATTATAATGTGTTTACTCTGTAAAGCAAAGTATAATATTGACTCTGTATCTGACCCCTACAGAGGTCAACCACCTCCACATCCTGATCAACAATGCTGGGGTCATGATGTGTCCCTACATGAAGACCAAGGACGGTTTCGAGATGCAGCTGGGGGTCAACCACCTGGGTGAGACAGAGACTTTTAACAGACTCACTTCTAGGGTTCTATGTCAATTTGTCTTTCCACAAACACCAGCAATCTAAGGCCTGATCCCGTAACAAGGCGAATTGGCATGCTTGTTTCACTCGCATTCCAGACCTTGACATTTTGCCAAGTATAGCCTATTTTAACACCCTGAAAGCTTCAAGTTTGTAAACTGTATGTTGACACAGCTGGGTAAATGTCTGATTGGAGACCAGGCAAGCAGCGAAGAAACTAGAGACAGATCGGCCTGCTACCAAACATATTATGACCGAGGACGAGACTCTGAGCTGGGCACAGCATCTGGCTGAGGAGGTCACCACCATCAAGAACTCATTCCAGCAGAGGTTTGATCTACTCAACAACTCTATTAAACAAGAGTAGTAGAGTCCAGGCAGAGAAGTGGATTGGTGCACTAGAACACCAGAGTAACACAGATGAAGAAGATGCAAAACACCAGAGACCCGGACTTTCTGAAAACCAAGGTGACCTGGACCACAGACTGATGGGTGTGGACATAACATGCAGTCTGTAGTACCTCATGAAAGTCATGGGTGTTGCCCAACTGGCAACAGCACAGATCGAGTCCAGGAGGCTCCTCTGAACAGGGTCCATGACGTGGCCACACCCCTGGTGGATTGTAGTACCACGGTGTCGGTGGTTGGTCTACCTACTGCAGTGTATGATTTTTTTTGACACTGCATTTGCTAATCCAACGTGCCAGTTCTCTGCTTGGAGACAGCCGGACCTTATTTGTGTTCTCCCCATAACACACAAAAAAATCTGCTCGGTTTGACAAACTGTTCTTGTTGCAGCAACATAGGTACTTAATGCCCTAACCCGGCAAAGTGCATGCAACTCTGGACTCTCCTGTGAGGAGTGGGTAGGCGGTTGAAATACCACTAAGATTAAAAGCTGGTTAGCATGTGATGATGAAAGCACCTTAGGTAAGAAGTTTGGCCCAAGCACTGCTTTAGATCCACTCTTCTGCTAAAGTGAGGCATGATGGGTAGATAGCTCATGTAATTCTCCAACGCGTATGGCTGAAACCATAGCCAGTAGAAAGGCAGTCTTGGCTAAGAGCTCCCATAGCTAAAGTCAAGACAGACTCATAAATGATCGTAGGACAACATCTAACTCCCATGAAGGAGCCACCATTCATGAATTCTGATACTGGAATGTGTGCCCCTGTTTGTGCACCAATCAGGTCATGACCCATAGAAATGGCTCCCATTAACAATATTACATGTGTAGCTACTGTCGTGACGTGGCTATCATTAATCTGATGACTGTTATTTATCGAATCAAACTAACTAGGTTTAATTGTCACCCGATTAAATTAATCATGTAACAATTAACTTATTAGGAATTTGGGGCACCACGGGAAACTAGTTACTATCTCCCGACTTAAAACACTAAAGACATACATATCTTTTTCATCAATAATTGTTAATTATTACTTCATCAGTCTCGTTCTGAACGTCGCATAATCCTTGGATCCGCAAGAACTCTTCTGAATATTCAGTACTACACAAATTAATTTAATCATTTGTTTATTAACTAACTAAATAATAACACATAATTTACATACACACTTACATGAGATAAAAGTCCCTAGTGGACTGACAAGACATGACTGCTTGTTACAGAGGGAGGGGTAGGTAAAAGAGAGGGAGAGACCGAGAGACAACACTTGGATACGTTTGGAGGCTACGTGGTTTGTCCACCAGACTTCACAATGTCCTTTGTAGAGCTTCTCTGGTAGTGGAGTGGTTGTTAGAATAGATACTTCAGATGTACCAACTGTTGTCTGTGGGGATTTTTCTTCCCACCTTGTGTCATTAGTCAAAGTTCTATGACCTATTTTACATGCACAGCTGCAGACTGTGAATTTTTCTGGTCTCCAAGGTGACGTTATCTTCTCTTCTAGTGTTGAGGTTGAGAGCTTCAGAGAAACTCACTATTTCAACGTGTAGACTATCGTCTCACGTGTTTTGGTATCAATGGTTGATTATTCAGTGTTCAGCTCTCGACCATTTTATACGCCAGTTGTAACCCGGCAATGTACGGGTCTCACCATTTCCATGGTGAGAGGTGTAGCCACCGCTGGTCTTGTAGTTTTAATCATTTGTAACGTTCAGTTCGCACTGTACTTTGGCTTTTACTCCTGTATGTTAATTCTTAGTGGGTCCTTTTAAGCACCCTGGCAAAAGGGGGCGTTCCGTCATGCTGACGTGAACTCTGAGCTCACTTGGGCATGACTCCTGACTAGTTTATATGAAAAACAATTATCTAATTAGAAAACTAAAATCACAGTTCTATCTTTTAAAAAAAATACTCTCATATACGTAATAATTTACTTTATACAACACTTAGATGTAAACTTGACAGAATGCGTGTCCTTCCTAAGTTAGTTACTTTGTCATACCATCCTTAATGACATCACAAAATAATAAACAATGACAGGATTATTCTTTACATCCCCCCCAAAGCATTCTTAACATTCCTGTCTTATGAATATTGTTGGCGGCAAGAGTCTCTCTGTAACAAAGAGATTTCAGTCTTCCAATACTGCAGGGCAAGGAAGAGAAAGTTCTCGCTAAATTGTTGCGGTGTCAAGACTGGCACAGCCCCCCACCCTGTTGTCTTGGCTGTGTGCTTAGGGTCTTTGTCCTGTTTGGAAGATGAACCGCCCCAGTCTGAGGTCCTGAGAGCTCTGGAGAAGGTTTTCATCAAGGATCTTTCTGTACTTTGCAACGTTCATCTTTTCCTCGATCCTGACTAGTCTCTCTGCCGCTGGAAACATCCCCAAAGCATGATGCTGTCACCACCATGCTTCACCGTAGGAATGCTATTGGCCAGGTGATGAGCGATGCAAGGTTTCCTCCAGACGTGACGCTTGAAATGAAGGACAAAGAGTTCAATCTTGGTTTCATCAGACCAGAGAATCTTGTTTTTGTCATGATCAGAGTCCTTTTAGGTGCCTTTTGGTAAACTCCAAGCGGGCTGTCATGTGGCTTTTCCCGAGAAGTGGCTTCTGTCTGGCCACTCTACCATAAAGGCCTGATTTGGTGGAGTGCTGCGGAGATGTTTGTTCTTCTGGAAGGTTCTCCACAGAGGGAACTCAGGAGCTCTGCCAGCGTGACCATTGGGTTTTTGGTCACATCCCTGACCAAGGCCCTTCTCCCCAGTTGCTCAGTTTGACCGGGCGGCCAGCTCTAGGAAGTCTTAGTGGTTCCAAACTTCTTCCATTTAAGAATGATGGAGGCCACTGTGTTCTTGGGGACCTTCAATGCTGCAGACATGTTTTGGTACCCTTCCCCAGATTTGTGCCTCGACACAATCCTATCTCGGAGCTCTACGGACAATTCCCTCGACCTCATGGCTTGGTTTTTTTCTCTGACATGCACTGTCAACTGTGGGACCTTTATATAGACATGTGTGTACCTTTCCAAATCATGTCTAATCAAATTGAATGTACGACAGGTGGACTCCAATCAAGTTGTAGAAACATCTCAAGCATGATCAATGGAAACAGGATGCACCTGAGCTCAATTTCAAGTCTCATAGCAAAGGGTCTGAATACTTATGTAAATAAGGTATTTCTGTTTTTTTATTTGAAATAAATTAGCACATTCTTTCCAAATAACCTGATTCCGCTTTGTCATTATGGGCTATTGTGATGTCATTATGGGCTATTGTGATGTCATTATGGGCTATTGTGATGTCATTTTGGGGTATTGTGATGTCATTTTGGGGTATTGTGATGTCATTTTGGGGTATTTTATGTGTAGATTTATGGAGGAGGGGGGAAACTATTTAATCAACTTTAGAATAAGGCTGTAACGTCACAAAATGTTGTAGGCCCTCATCTGTGAAGGGCTGTGGCCCTCATCTGTGAAGGGCTGTGGCACTTACAGTATCTACTATATGAAGTGGGAGAGGCTATAAGGGCACTCCTGACCTGTAAAACGAGTAAACAACATCTGCCTTAACTAATCCCTAAACTACATTTGAACCAGTTCTGAAATTAAATATTATTTTGAATGTCAGGAGTGTCCGTATAGCCTTTTCTGTATGAAGAACACGTGGGCAGCTAGCCTTAACAGTACTAACCATGTACAAGTAGTACTTCAATGACATAAGTGTTTCATTCAACATGATCCTAGTATTATTTCCTTTCTGACAAAGCAACAGCATCATATTATTGTTTCTTCCTGGTAGGTCACTTCCTGTTTGCCCTATGACATAAAAACAGTGTTCTATTCAACAACTCCAATAGTTTACGGATTGCATCATGTGTTGTTGTTTACTGTTTCTTCCTGGTAGGTCACTTCCTGTTGACGTACCTCCTGATTGGCCTGCTAAAGCGGAGCGCTCCGGCCCGCATCGTCGTGGTTTCTTCCCTGGCTCATAACTTTGGCTGGATCCGCTTCCATGACCTCCTCAGCCAGGGCAGCTACAACAGCGGCCTCGCATACTGCCAGAGCAAGCTGGCCAACGTCTTGTTTGCTAGGGAGCTGGCCCGCAGACTCAAAGGTAGGGTGGGGGAGGGAGGGGAAGAGAGGGAGGGAGGGGAAGAGAGAGGGAGGGAGGGAGGGAGGGAGGGAGGGAGGGAGGGAGGGAGGGAGGGGGGAGGGAGGGTGGGGGGAAGAGCGACAGGGAGGGAGGGAGGGAGGGGAAGAGCGACAGAGAGGAAGGGAGGGGAAGAGCGACAGGGAGGAAGGGAGGGGAAGAGCGACAGGGAGGAAGGGAGGGGAAGAGCGAGAGGGAGGGAGAGAATTGCAAAATGCTACATGGATTTATTAACACACAAAATAAACTGAGGAATAGTGACCATGCACATAGATTTTCAATGAGAAAACGCACCCAAAAGACATGATCAGAAAGGCAAAACCATATTTATGAAGGTACATGCTACAGTGCATTTGGAAAGTTTTTCCACATTTTGCAACGCCTTATTCTAAAATTGATTAAATAAAACAATCTACACACAATACTTGACTCAATACCCCACATTGACTCAATACGCCACAATACCCCACATTGACTCAATACCCCACAATGACTCAATACCTCACATTGACTCAATACCCCACAATACCCCACATTGACTCAATACCCCACATTGACTCAATACCCCACATTGACTCAATACCCCACATTGACTCAATACGCCACAATACCCCACATTGACTCAATACCCCACAATGACTCAATACCCCACATTGACTCAATACCCCATAATGACTCAATACCCCACAATGACTCAATACCCCACAATGACTCAATACCCCACATTGACTCAATACCCCACAATGACTCAATACCCCACAATGACTCAATAACCCACAATGACTCAATACCCCACAATGACTCAATACCCCACATTGACTCAATACCCCATAATGACTCAATACCCCACAATGACTCAATACCGCACATTGACTCAATACCCCACATTGACTCAATACCCCACAATACCCCACATTGACCCAATACCCCACAATGACCCAATACCCCACAATGACCCAATACCCCACATTGACTCAATACCCCATAATGACTCAATACCCCACAATGCCCCACAATGATGCAATACTCCATAATGACTCAATACCCCACAATGGCTCAATACCCCACAATGGCTCAATACCCCACAATGGCTCAATACCCCACAATGACTCAATACCCCACAATGGCTCAATACCCCACAATGGCTCAATACCCCACAATGGCTCAATACCCCACAATGGCTCAATACCCCACAATGGCTCAATACCCCACAATGACTCAATACCCCACAATGAATCAATACCCCACAATGACTCAATACCCCACAATGGCTCAATACCCCACAATGGCTCAATACCCCACAATGGCTCAATACCCCACAATGACTCAATACCCCACAATGGCTCAATACCCCACAATGACTCAATACCCCACAATGACTCAATACCCCACAATGACTCAATACCCCACAATGACTCAATACCCCACAATGACTCAATACCCCACATTGACTCAATACCCCACATTGACTCAATACCCCACATTGACTCAATACCCCACAATGACTCAATACCCCACAATGACTCAATACCCCACAATGGCTCAATACCCCACAATGGCTCAATACCCCACATTGACTCAATACCCCACAATGGCTCAATACCACACAATGGCTCAATACCCCACAATGGCTCAATACCCCACAATACCCCACAATCACACAATACCCCACAATGGCTCAATACCCCACAATGACTCAATACCCCACAATGGCTCAATACCCCACAATGGCTCAATACCCCACAATACCCCACAATGGCTCAATACCCCACAATGACTCAAAACCCCATAATACCCCACAATGGCTCAATACCCCACAATGGCTCAATACCCCACAATGACTCAATACCCCACAATGACTCAATACCCCACAATGAGACAATACCCCACAATGGCTCAATACCCCACAATGGCTCAATACCCCACAATGGCTCAATATCCCACAATGACTCAATACCCCACAATACCCCACAATGGCTCAATACCCCACAATGGCTCAATACCCCACCATGACTCAATACCCCACCATGACTCAATACCCCATAATGACACAATACCCCACAATACCCCACAATGACTCAATACCACACAATGACTCAATACCCCATAATACCCCACAAAGAATCAATACCCCACAATGACTCAATACCCCATAATGGCTCAAAACCCCACATTCCCCACAATGACACAATACCCCACAATGACCAAATGAAAAAAAGTTTTTTATAAAAAACAAAAATACCTTATTTACACAAGTATTCAGACCCTATGCTATGAGACTCTAAATTTGAGCTCAGGTGCATCCTGTTTCCATTGATCATCCTTGAGATGTTTCTACAGCTTGATTGGAGTCCACCTGTGGTAAATTCAATTGATTGGACATGATTTGGAAAGGCACACACCTGTCTATATAAGGTCCCACAGTTGACAGTGAAGGGTACCAAAACATTTCTGCAGATGGTAGAATGGCCAGACGGAAGCCAATCCTCAGTTAAAGGCTGATGAAACAAAGATTGAACTCTGGCCTGAATGCCAAGCATCACATCTGGAAGAAACCTGTCAACATCCCTATGGTGAAGCATGGTGGTGGCAGCATCATGCTGTGGGGATGTTTTTCAGCGGAAGGGACTGGGAGACTAGTCAGGATCGAGGGAAAGATGAAAGGAGAAAAGCACAGAGAAATCCTTGATGAAAACTTGTATCAGAGCACTCAAGATTTCACCTTCCAGCAGGACAACAACCTTAGGCTCACAGCCAAGACAATGCAGGAGTGGCTTCGGGACAAGTCTCTGAAGTGGCCCAGCCAGAGCCCGTTCTTGAACCCGATCAAACATCTCTGGAGAGACCTGAAAATAGCTGTGCAGCGATGCTCCCCACCCAACCTGACAGAGCTTGAGAGGATCTGCAGAGAAGAATGGGAGAAACTCCCCAAATACAGGTGCGCCAAGCTTGTAGCATCATACCCAAGAAGACTCAATGCTGTAATCGCTGCCAAAGATGCTTCAACAAAGTACTGAGTAAAGGGTTTGAATACTTATGTAAATGTTATATTTCTGTTTTTTTTCTGCATTTGCAGAAATGTCTAAACCTGTTTTTGCTTTGTCATTATGGGAAATTGTTGTTCTCAATACAATGTTATTTTAGAATAAGGCTGTAAAGTAACAAAATGTGGAAAAAGTGAAGGGGTCTGAACGCTTAATAAAATTGGAAATGCAGCATGCAACAATCACAAAGATTTTACTGAGTTACATTTCATATAAGGAAATCAGTCAATTGAATTAAATTCATTTGGTCCTAATCTATGGGATTTCACATGACTGGGCAGGGGTTCAGCCATAGGTGGGCCTGGGTGGGCATAGGCCCACCCACTGGGGAGCCAGGCCCAGCCAATCGGAATGAGTTTTTCCCCACAAAAAAGGCTTTATAACAGACATAAATAATCCTCGGTTTCATCAGCTGTCCGGGTGGCTGGTCTCAGACGATGCCACAGGTGAAGAAGCCGGATGTGGAGGTCCTGGCTGGCGTGGTTACACGTGGTCTGCGGTCGTGAGTCCGGTTGGACGTACTGCCAAATTCTCTAAAACAACGTTAATTTCGCTAAAGTTAAATTCTCTGGCAACGGCTGCAGTCAAGCATGCCAATTGCACACTCCCTCAACTTCAGACATCTGTGGCATTGTGGCACAAAACTGCACATTTTAAAGTGGCCTTTTATTGTCCCCAGCACAAGGTGCACCTGTGTAATGATCATGCTGTTGAGTCATATTCTTTATATGCCACACCTGTCAGGTGGCTGGACTTTCTTGGCAAAGGATAAATGCTCACTAACAGGGACGTAAACACATTTGTGCACAAAATTTGAGCGAAATATGTTTTTTTGTGCGTACGGAACATTTTCTGGGGTCTTTTATTTCAGTTCATGAAACATGCGCCAACACTTTTTGTTGTTGCATTTCACATTTTTATATTTTTGTTCAGTTACCAATGTGTCTCAGGGGTTTGGGGATCAAGCAAAAAGCCTGACAATAGCTTGGTAACTGAATCCTCTCTTCTTCCCTCTCTCCAGGTTCCAGTGTGACGGTGAACTCTGTCCACCCGGGGTCGGTGTGTTCAGACCTGGTACGCCACTCCACCATCATGTCTCTGCTGTTCTCTCTGTTCTCCTTGTTCCTGAAGAGCCCTCGGGACGGGGCCCAGACATCCATCTACTGCGCTGTGGCAGAGGAGCTGCACTCTCTCACCGGGAAACACTTCAGGTGAGATTACGGAATGACCTTTTGACCCCTCGACCCTCGGTGTTTGAGCTGGAACTGGGATTCCAATGGCTCAGTGGGTTATAGGGCTGAAAGCAACTGCTCTCTATCCCTCTTAATAGTGAGTTCTTCTGTCTCTCTCAGTTTCTGTGCTCCCCGCATAGACTAGACAAGTAGACGAGCAATGGGTTATGGTCATTGTAGTTAGCTACGCCCAGAAAATGTGGTTAATTATGTAGAATAATGGCCTGTTGGAAACTACATTGCGCATTTCAGGCGTGATCTGATTCAGCTCTAGAGAAACTGTGCATTGAGCTCACAGAAAAAACCCTAACGAAATGGAATCCAAATAATTGAATCGATGGCGTTGGCCAAATAGTTGTTTAAAAAACGAAAAATAACACATTTCGGATAATAGCTCAGCACTAGGTGTTGTGGGTTAGAACAAGGTGCTGTGGATTGTGGGTTAGAACAAGGTGCTGAGGATTGTGGGTTAGAACAAGGTGCTGAGGGTTGGGGGTTAGAACAAGGTGCTGAGGGTTGGGGGTTAGAACAAGGTGCTGAGGGTTAGAACAAGGTGCTGAGGGTTAGAACAAGGTGCTGAGGATTGGGGGTTAGAACAAGGTGCTGAGGATTGGGGGTTAGAACAAGGTGCTGAGGATTGGGGGTTAGAACAAGGTGCTGAGGGTTGTAGGTTAGAACAAGGTGCAGAGGATTGTGGGTTAGAACAAGGTGCTGAGGATTGTGGGTTAGAACAAGGTGCTGAGGGTTGGGGTTTAGAACAAGGTGCTGAGGATTGTGGGTTAGAACAAGGTGCTGTGGATTGTGGGTTAGAACAAGGTGCTGAGGGTTGTGGGTTAGCACAAGGTGCTGAGGATTGTAGGTTAGAACAAGGTGCTGAGGATTGTGGGTTAGAACAAGGTGCTGAGGATTGTGGGTTAGAACAAGGTGCTGAGGGTTGTGGGTTAGAACAAGGTGCTGAGGGTTGTGGGTTAGAACAAGGTGCTGAGGGTTGTGGGTTAGAACAAGGTGCTGAGGATTGGGGGTTAGAACAAGGTGCTGAGGGTTGGGGGTTAGAACAAGGTGCTGAGGATTGGGGGTTAGAACAAGGTGCTGGGGATTGGGGGTTAGAACAAGGTGCTGTGGGTTAGAACAAGGTGCTGAGGATTGTGGGTTAGAACAAGATCCCACATCGGCCACGTAATACATACTCTGTCAATTTTGACAGTTCTGTGAGTCACTATCGAGTAAACACCTGCTTGATGACCAAATGATGTATTAGAAACATTCTACATTCATTTGATGACAGAATAAATCAAAAGGGAAGCACTGATCATGCAGATAACTAAAGTCCTCTTCCTCCCGCTCACTCTCTCTCAGTGACTGTGCCCCGGCCTTCGTGGCACCCCAGGGGAGGAAGGAGGAGACAGCCAAGAAGCTGTGGGACGCCAGCAGTGAGCTCCTGGGCATCGTCTGGGACGACTGATCTGAACCACCCTGTTAACACTATCCACAGCTTGCATCGCCAAGTGCACACTATTCCCTTTATAGTTCACTACTTCTGACCAGGACCCACAACCTTGTTCCCTGTCTCCATTGCTTCCGCATAGGAAAGAGCCGGCTAGTAGACAAAATTAGGGCCCACGGGGCTCTGGTCAAAAGTAGTGAACTATACATTAGCGCTCACACTATATATAAGGTGCCAAAGGTGACGCAACTAGGCTCTCTGTTCTCAAATCATTATCATTTCATTACATTAATTAACCTCAAAACTACAGTTATCTCACAATGGGACTTGAGGAATTGGGTAGGAACCATAGAGGTTGAAAGACGCTGTAATGGCACAGAGATGAGTCCTCTATGGTAGTAACTGTAAAATGAGTCCTCTATCTATCTCTATGGTCGTAACTGTAAGGTCAAATGCATTACTGTACTGTGAAGGGTCTAGTCAGGGCATAACCAGGTCTAGCCAGGACATAACCAGGTCTAGCCAGGACATAACCAGGTCTAGCCAGGACATAACCAGGTCTAGCCAGGACATAACCAGGTCTAGCCAGGGCATAACAAGGTCTAGTCAGGGTATATTACAAACCGTTTGTTTTGTATCTTATTATATTACAAACCATGTAGATTCAGCGTTATGTTTGGTTGCTTTTAAGCTTGCCTTTTCTAAACCATGTAGATTCAGCGTTGTGTTTGGTTGCTTTTAAGCTTGCCTTTTCTAAACCATTGCAAGCTGTTATTTACCCTCCTGTTTGTTTGATCCACTTCTTTCCTCCTCAGCATTCATGTTAAACTGCCAAGATTGTCTTTTTTATACAAATGTGAAACATGCCTTTTTCTACATTTTAGGGTTGGAAGATTCCTGAAATTATGAAGGAACAGAAAGGAAATCTGGGAATCCTCCAACCAGGAATTCTGGAATTTGTGGAAATTTTTCAGAAATGTGCAACCCAACTACAAAAGCAGTCATGTCAGGAGTTGAATGTTTACATCTACTGTAAATAAAGATTAAATGTTACTAGCTACTATTCCTAATATCGGTTTGTTTAGTAACAAAAATACATGTAATGAGGAACGATTCAAATACCTCACACTCTTTAATTACCTCTCTGGCTTCCAACATGGCCACGATAAGACAGACAGTAGCCCTCTGGGCTTCCAACATGGCCACGATAAGACAGACAGTAGCCCTCTGGGCTTCCAACATGGCCACGATAAGACAGACAGTAGCCCTCTGGGCTTCCAACATGGCCACGATAAGACAGACAGTAGCCCTCTGGGCTTCCAACATGGCCCCTATAAGACAGACAGTAGCCCTCTGGGCTTCCAACATGGCCACTATAAGACAGACAGTAGCCCTCTGGGCTTCCAACATGGCCACGATAAGACAGACCGTAGCCCTCTGGGCTTCCAACATGGCCACGATAAGACAGACCGTAGCCCTCTGGGCTTCCAACATGGCCACGATAAGACAGACCGTAGCCCTCTGGGCTTCCATCATGGCCATAAGGGTCTTTAATCTTGAGTTTTTGGTCATCAGCCTAAATAAATTCAAAATGGTGCATTTATCCTCAGTGTGCAGAGATTACTTTTCATTTAAACATTTCACTCCTTGTAAATGCCAAACAAATGACACGGAAGTACAAGGAGTGAAATGTTAGCCCAAAATGGGTCTGGATTTCAGGCTAGGAAATAGCTCCTTGGGTATAGCTAGTGGCAGGTCAAGCTGATAATCAGTCGACTGTAACACGTCAAAGACAGGCAGACATCTTGAAATCCACTCTTGTGATTTTTTTTTTTGAAACACAGATACTCATAGGATTTGATACATCCTCCCTCGTCTTCTTCAACCTCTATGGGATCGGTGTCCCTAAACCGGGACAGTTTTTGCTCAATATGCGATAATGTGACTAGAATGGCGTTGTAAACAACAGCCAATTCCGGGACATAGACATGTCTTATTCGGGCAGAAAGCTTAAATTATTGTTAATCTAACTGCAGTGTCCAGTTTACCGTAGCTATTAAAACATAGTGCACAACAACAAGATACTTTTATCACGGCAACTGTTTTTTTTACATTCACCTCTGAAGGTAAATCATGTACTTACATTCAGTAATCTTGCTCTGATTTGTCACTCTGTCGTCCCAGAGATAGGGAGGGTCCCCGGCTGGGATTAAAAATAAATATATAAATAAAATATAAATATAGGGCAAAACACACATCACAACAAGAGAGACCGAAGACAACAAGGCAGCAACACATGACAACACAGCATGGTAGCAACACAACATGACAACAACATGGTAGCAACACAACATGGTACAAACATTATTGGGCACAGACAACAGCACAAAGGGCAAGAAGGTAGAGACAAAATACATCACGCAAAGCAGCCACAACTGTCAGTAAGAGTGTCCATGATTGAGTCTTTGAATGAGGAGATTGAGATAGATGTTGTAGCACTTGGTCCCCTTCTTGATTCTGCTCCAGTAGCTCTTCTGTTTCTCCTGCGCCTTGTCCATGGTCAGTCTCACCTTGATTGAAAATAAATGGAATAAATGACAAGAGTGTGCAAAGCTCTCATCAAGGTGGCTACTTTGAAGAATCTAAAATATATTGTGATTTGTTTAACACATTGTTGGTTACTACATGATTCCATATGTGTTATTTCATATTGTTGATGTCTTCACTATTATTCTACAATGTAGAATACAGTAAAAAAAAAACTTGAATGAGTAGGTGTGTCCAAACTTTTGACTGGTACTGTATATTCACATAACCAAATAATTGACTAAAACACACAATAAAGGTCTATAGTAGCCTCAACAACACTCTCTGGGGTAGTGCCATGGTGTAGCCGGAGGACAGTTGGTTTCCGTCCTCCCGTTGGTACATTGACTTCAACAGAAAACTTAGGAGACTCATTTTTCTCACTCCCTTCCATAGACTTACACGGTAATTATGATGACTCCCAGTGGACGTCCTCCAACCTATCAGAGCTCTTGCAGCATGAACTGACATGTTGTCCACCCAATCAAAGGATCAGAGAATGAATCTAGTACTGAAAGCATAAGCTACAGCTAGCTAGCACTGCAGTGCATAAAATGTGGTGAGTAGTTGACTCAGAGTGAGTAGGGCAATAGTTTTGAACAAATTAATTTCCTCAAAAATTAAGGAGAAGCGGCAGAAAGAGAGAGGTATTTGTTGCATTTTTTTCACTCTCACTTACTTAGCTAGCATAATGCAGCTAGGTAATTTAGCCTACTTAAACACTGGTTCAAACTTAGAGGAATGCTATTTATGTTAGCTAAGGCTATCCAACACTGGAACTTTATGTTAGCTAAGGCTATCCAACACTGGAACTTTATGTTAGCTAAGGCTATCCAAACACTGGAACTTTATGTTAGCTAAGGCTATCCAAACACTGGAACTTTATGTTAGCTAAGGCTATCCAACACTGGAACTTTATGTTAGCTAAGGCTATCCAAACACTGGAACTTTATGTTAGCTAAGGCTATCCAAACACTGGAACTTTATGTTAGCTAAGGCTATCCAAACACTGGAACTTTATGTTAGCTAAGGCTATCCAAACACTGGAACTTTATGTTAGCTAAGGCTATCCAACACTGGAACTTTATGTTAGCTAAGGCTATCCAACACTGGAACTTTATGTTAGCTAAGGCTATCCAACACTGGAACTTTATGTTAGCTAGCTGGCTATCCAACACTGGAACTTTATGTTAGCTAAGGCTATCCAACACTGGAACTTTATGTTAGCTAAGGCTGGAACTTTATGTTAGCTAAGGCTATCCAACACTGGAACTTTATGTTAGCTAAGGCTATCCAAACACTGGAACTTTATGTTAGCTAAGGCTATTCAACACTGGAACTTTATGTTAGCTAAGGCTGGAACTTTATGTTAGCTAAGGCTAAACACTGGAACTTTATGTTAGCTAAGGCTATCCAAACACTGGAACTTTATGTTAGCTAAGGCTATCCAACACTGGAACTTTATGTTGGCTAAGGCTATCCAAACACTGGAACTCCAAGTCAAGGTAAGCTTTCGGTTGTATTCATTTATTGCCTTCGTGGCCCACTGGTGTAACTGCTAAACTGCTTGCTATACACTGTACTGAGGGATTGTAGCGGGTTTACTAACGCGGTAGTTCTAATAGCTATGTTGACTATGACGTTAGCTAATATGGTGACAATGATGTAGGCTGTGTGTAGCGGTCATGGTATGAAGGTTTGGCTTTGAAAGTTTGTTTCTGTCCACAAGCCAAGGGAAAAAGTGAAACGAGACTGCTATGAAAGTGAACTGCGTGGATGATTAGGGATGTATTCATTCCGACAATTCTGTTAAAAACGTTTCTTAAACGGAAGGAAGCAGAACGAAACGGGGATAAACGTACCTGCATTTGTCCAATAGAAACTCTTGTTTGCAACTGTTGGACTAATGATTACACCCTAGATCAGCTAGATGCAGGTAAGAGTGTGCAAGGAGTTATTGAATGTGTCACTATCTGTCATCTTGATGATGCCAATTTGTCTCTCGAACATTATAAACTTCCATTCGCAGGCTAGGTTGTAGCAACCTCATGCTGGGTATAGTGAACATTTTATGTAGTAGCCAAAAACCTATCGATGTTCCATTGAGCCGGGTGAATGGAATATGAATGACAGCCATCCGATATGCTGCTATAGAGATAAACCCATGATTAATAGGTCATAATAATCGTCCTCCCTAATCTTAAACGGCACCAACCGCCACTGGTGTACGGTTACGTTTTTAGGCTCCTTTAGTCCAATATTGGGCTAGGCCGTGACTAGTTAACACAGCCACAAAGTCGTCAACCCCACTTGTTTCTAAAATGTGATATCAACCCCACCTTTATCCGCACTGATAACCTTATGCCTAACCCTACCCTTAAATTAAAACCAAAAAGCCCCCCCCCCCCCCCCCCCAATACATTTTGTACGATTTAGCCATTGTTGACATTGTGGCTGTGGTAAATAGTGGGAACCCCTACGTGCCTTTTGTTTACACGCTTATCTGCCCTCTCATTGGCTAGAATGGTCCCACCTGATCTTGCCCCCTTCTGCCTGCCTTTTCCATCATTGTTAAGAGTCGCTACTCGACTATCTGATTTTTAAAAAATGGATCATCTGGGGTGTCGCCTTTCTAACAAAGACAGTACAGCCACAGAGTTTCGTATTTGGTACAGGTTTCGAGCAGTGGCTGTACGCTTGCAGGATAGTCCATAGCTCCAATTATTTTGTTGTTGTTGATAGTGATGTTGTGTTTCCATAAGTGGGTGAATTGGTCTAATTTAACATGTACGATAAAGCCTCATCCCTTAGCTACGTTGTACAATTCAAATAAGCGTTTTGTTTAGCGATAGAACGCTAAAATAGAGACATTGTAATTGAGCGTGGCGTTAAAGCGTATAACCCGCCCAGCCGCCTTCAGATATGTCATTATATTTAGAAACAGTACATTGTAAAAACAAATTACACACAAGCTCGCCTTTCGGTGAGCTCAGGCCATCATTATATTGACATCGCATCATTGTGGCTATATCGTTTAAAAAAACATGTAAACAAAAACGACATAGCTTTTTGGTCTTCATTTAAGGTTAGGCATAAGGTTAGCAGTGTGGTTAGGTTTAACATCAGATGTTAAGAAAATAATTGTAGAAACATACATCGTTTACACATAATTATGACTTTGTAGCTGTGGTAATTAGTGACGGCCAAGCGCCACGGACGGCTTCATCTACTACTACTTACACTGAGCGTACAAAACATTAAGAACACCTGCTCTTTCCATAACAGACTGACCCGGTGAAAACTATGATTCCTTATTGATGTCACTTGTTAAATCCACTTCAATCAGCGTAGATGAAGGGGAGGAGACAGGTTAAATAATATTTTTTTAAACCTTGAGAGAATTGAGACATGGATAGTGTGTGTGTGCCATTCAGAGGGTGAATGGGCAGGACAAAATATTTAAGTGCCTTTGAACGGGGTATGGTAACAGGTGCCAGGCAGCAGGCGCACCGTTTTGTGTCAAGAACTGCAACGCTGCTGGCCATTTTAGCATGGGCAGTGCAATTGAGGGTTTCCCACCATTTTAAAGTAGTCAAAGTTGTCACCTAGGTGGGTATTCTCGTGGGCTGTAGCCTCAATGGAGCTGCCCATGCTGTCACAGACGCTATAATGGCACAGATATAAAGATGGGTCCTCTACTTATCTATAGTGTCCCACCCAGTTGACTACTTCAAAATGGTGAAAGTCCTCAATGGCTCTGCCCATGCTAAAACAGGCTTTTGGGCACTAGAGTCCTCTATCTATCTCTATGGCCCGAGTGGCCATACAAATGTGTTATAGATTGTCCAATATTGGCTAATAGTAGGCTAGGCCTTTTCTTAAACTTAAAGAATTGCGTATGGGAAGGAGGAGTTTTTCCCAAACCAAACTGGCAACCATTAGAAAGCTCATCATCAGACTCTAGTTTCTTTATCATACTATAGGCTATTAAATCAAATCAAATTTTATTTGTCACATACACATGGTTAGCAGATGTTAATGCGAATGTAGCGAAATGTTTGTGCTTCTAGTTCTGACAATGCAGTGATAACCAACAAGTAATCTAACTAACAATTCCAAAACTACTACCTTATAGACACAAGTGTAAAGGGGATAAAGAATATGTACATAAAGATATATGAATGAGTGATGGTACAGAGCAGCATAGGCAAGATACAGTAGATGGTATTGAGTGCAGTATATACATATGAGATGAGTATGTAAACAAAGTGGCATAGTTAAAGTTGCTAGTGATACATGTATTACATAAAGATACAGTAGATGATATAGAGTACAGTATATACGTATACATATGAGATAAATAATGTAGGGTATGTAAACATTATATTAAGTAGCATTGTTTAAAGAGGCTAGTGATATATTTTACATAAATTCCCATCAATTCCCATTATTAAAGTGGCTGGAGTTGAGTCAGTGTGTTGGCAGCAGCCACTCAATGTTAGTGGTGGCTGTTTAACAGTCTGATGGCCTTGAGATAGAAGCTGTTTTTCAGTCTCTCGGTCCCAGCTTTGATGCACCTGTACTGATCTCGCCTTCTGGATGATAGCGGGGTGAACAGGCAGTGGCTCGGGTGGTTGTTGTCCTTGATGATCTTTATGGCCTTCCTGTGACATCGGGTGGTGTAGGTGTCCTGGAGGGCAGGTAGTTTGCCCCCGGTGATGCGTTGTGCAGACCTCACTACCCTCTGGAGAGCCTTCCGGTTGTAGGCGGAGCAGTTGCCGTACCAGGCGGTGATACAGCCCGACAGGATGCTCTCGATTGTGCATCTGTAGAAGTTTGTGAGTGCTTTTGGTGACAAGCCGAATTTCTTCAGCCTCCCGAGGTTGTGCAAGGTATATATTCACCATAAACCTAAGCTTACTCAAATCTGAGAAACAAGTATTTTATTATAATGGTTGCCAGGTTGGGTAAATCTCCTATTTGGGAGTTATTTTATGTTATGAGTGAACAGCATTATTTTAAAATGTATTTTAAATACCCTATTGGAATGAAAGGGTCTCGCACTTGATAAGTGGGATCGTGCACCCTCATCGCATTAATATTTGATCACCATCATTCAGTGCCACTTATTTTATCAGGAGCCTGTCGCTATGACAACGAGCGGAAGGCGGGGTTTGCCAGCTCTACTATAGTATCTCGAGCTCCTGTTGGCATCACGCTCCCAACACCACCCGGGGCAGATATCACACATTGAAAGAAAGGAGAGGGGGAATGGCAGAAACGGACAACAAGAAAGAAAATGTAAGTTTATGTTAGATTGACGTATATTGTCATTTCGTGATTTTTCAAATGAGATTATTAGGTTATCACAAAACAACTGAATGCAACTGTTTTTTTTCTTATTCACATAATTACATTATATTGAATAAGAATGAAATTCATCTACCCGAATGGAATAATTGGCAGCAGTAATAGTGCATACTGAATTGTAGCCTGTTGTTTAGTGCTAAAGTTCGCCTGGAGCATTCTTGGAATTCTGAAATTCAATCATCAATTAAGACTGATCAGCTATTTCACTTATTTCAAAGAACCCCCACCTTCCAATCGATAAAGAAACAATGCATTGTCAACGGCGACTGTCATTCAGCTAACCAATGTGGTGAAATCTAAGAATAATATTATGTATATATATATATATATATGTTGCATGTAGCCTTATTTCCAGCCATTATGTTTCAGGAGGAATATGTCGGGACAATAAAAGGTGGGCTGCGGCCCACGATGAGACTGGTTGTCATGGGTATTGTTAACAAGAAGCCTCAGAGGTTGGTAAACAGACACCTGCTTTCAATGTCTCTTCTGTAGCCTAAGGAAATGAATAGTTTAATTTACCGTTTTAAATCTGAGTGTGACGTGAGTGAATGAATGGACCGGACCGTCTGCGTTTGACATTTGCAAGTCCACCGCCAAGGCAGGCACAGAGACAATGGGAGGATTGTGCAGCGCATCACACCGTGTAGTTGAGTTGAGATCAGGAGGGATTGAAGATACTGCTATATCGAGATCCTATAGCTCTGGGCAATTTCAGAATACTGCAAGAGAAAATAAATATCTAAGAGTGCAAATTGTAGAATATAATTCCATGTAAAGCTTTTGAGCTTTCTGGTTTAGCAACCATGCAACAGGATTTTAACTCTCTTTCTTCACATCTTCTTCACTCTCTTTGTCGTCGGGAATATTTCTCTTAATGACTAATGTATTGTTTAATTCAATACGTGGGAAAAAAATGTCAGAACCCACGAGGTGTTCGGTGAGCTGACCTCTCTGCTAGGAGCTCTGTGCGGAGACAAGATCATTTATCCCCTATTTATCTATGGGATGGAGTGGATGACGAAGAATATAAAACAATCTCAGTTCTAATGTTTGTATTTTAAAGTCACTATAGTGTTTTGATCCTTTGTGGCCTGCCCTGAAATACTTTCTTCTGTAAATGATTCAGCCCTATCTGATTACGGTAGCCTGGTACTGTAATAATAATATATGCCATTTAGCAGACGCTTTTATCCAAAGAGACTTACAGTCATGTGTGCATACATTCTACGTATGTGTGATCCCGGGGATCGAACCCACTACCCTGGCGTTACAAGCGCCATGCTCTACCAACTGAGCTACAGTGGTAATGTGAAATAGACAGACGATGTCACTATTGTATCTATCTCTCTGTAGCTGCCTTTTGTTTTGCCGTTTTTTTTATTGTCAACATCAAATAATTTGTGGTTTAACAATTAAGTACCTTACTGTGATTGTTTTATTTGCAAAGAGCCATTTCTCAAGCAATAAATTAGCTTGGACTGTCTGGGAGTGGCCTGAGTGGGGAGGGAAAAACTGAAAACTAGCTGTTATTGGCAGAGAGGTTTGGAACTCTCTTTCTTATTGGTCTATTAGCTAATTTACTGTGGTGATGTCACCAGGCAGGCCAAAACTCCATCCCAACAAAACAGGTTGAAACGTCATGCAGTCTTTACAAACAGCTCTTACATTTAAACAGTATTATTTTATATATATATAATTTCCACAATTTCACAGTGTTATTTTACAACCTCATAGTGTGGGTAATAAATATATATAGCACAGGAATATCATGTGTTTTGACAGAATGGTTTTTGACTGAATCAAATCAACAATGTTTAGATTGTTTGCCTGAATTCTATAATAATAATAATAATATGCCATTTAGCAGACGCTTTTATCCAAAGCGACTTACAGTCATGTGTGCATACATTCTACGTATGGGTGGTCCCGGGGATCGAACCCACTACCCTGGCGTTCTACATCTGCACCACTGTTTATTCTGCCTAGCATGGTGGTGTCCCTGTCCCGTGATCCAGTGGAAGAGGACTTTGAGGGAGACGTGGGTTTGCAGGTAAAGGTCAACTTCCTGGCTAAAGCTGTGCAGAGGAACGCCCGTCTGGCTGGGAACTGGGGGACATCAGAGAACACCTTGTCATTCTTCCCCTTTGCTGCTGGGGAGCCCTTCAAGGTATAAAGCCTACTACACTCATAGGGACGGTACATTTATGAATATAGTTCTACAATCATACATACGTTAATACACAGGCCTAGATATGTCTGGGAGTTGTTTAAAAACAGGCCTAGATATGTCTGGGAGCTGTTTAATAAACAGGCCTAGATATGTCTGGGAGTTGTTTAAAACACAGGCCTAGATATGTCTGGGAGTTGTTTAATAAACAGGCCTAGATATGTCTGGGAGTTGTTTAATAAACAGGCCTAGGGGAGTTGTTTAATAAACAGGCCTAGATATGTCTGGGAGTTGTTTAATAAAGGGCCTAGATATGTCTGGGAGTTGTTTAATAAACAGGCCTAGATATGTCTGGGAGTTGTTTAATAAACAGGCCTAGATATGTCTGGGAGTTGTTTAATAAACAGGCCTAGATAT